>NC_091806.1:15118560-15421590 GCF_041296235.1 Equus asinus
CTTAACTTCTCTCTCTCCTATTTCCAGGCCTCTCCCTCCTTTATCCCTGGACTTCATATATTGAATATGTAGTTAACCAGTTCATTGAATTATTTGATTTGAAAAGCCCTGACTTAGATCAAAATATTAAAAAAAAAACCCTCTAAAATATATTACATGCAAATCAATATTGTTTGACAATGCATATTTTGCATAAAGTGATCTTTTTCATGGCACACAACAACTTGCTTGGTTCTTAAATGTCACCTTGATAAGATTCTCCACTCCCTCAGCAATCAGTTTTTTCCCTTCATTGCAACTTTCCAGTGGACCATAAATTCCACCAGAGATTGAAAATGTCTATTACGTGTACCCAGAATGTGCCTAGCATCTGGTAAATATTAGATTATCAAAGATATATTTTTGGAAGGAAGAAAGAAAGTAAAAAAGGAAATGAACAAATGAGTGGATGAATGATTGGCAGCAGCTTCTTGCTATTTTGACTGTGCCTATCTCCAGAAGTCTTCATTACCCCATATCTTCGTAAGTTGCTGCTTTTAATTTTCTGATGGGGTAAAAGACAGTTAACCAAACATAGTAAATCTATGCATAAACTAAGAGTAAATAGGCACAGAGTGGTCACTAAGGAGCTCTCAGTGAATAGAACTGGTATTTTTAACTTGTCTGGATCTTTTTTAATAATATTATTTCTCTGAAATGGTTTTTATTAGAGAAGTGAATTCCAGATAAATGTAGTAGTACTGGGCTATTAATAATAGATGTTATTTGTGGATTGTTTCCCACATGTAGACATTGTCTTAAATTTTTTATACACATTAGTTTAATCCTCAAAAAATCAATTAGATCATTATTTTCAATTTATACATAATGAAACTATCCAAGACAGTCCAATATGGAAGTGGTGAAGCTGGGATAATTGGCAACTAGTGTGATCCATGGCTGTTTTTGCTGTTGGTGTTCACAGTCTTCGTCCTTTATGGTATCACAGTGTCTAAGCACTAGAGGGTCACATCAGGATGATACAGAAGAACAATAGGCTGCTATTTCTGCCTTTACTTTTAAGTTAATGCATGTCACATGAAGCAATGTCCTTCACTGCTTTTTACTTGAGTGCTGCATCATGCTGCTATGTTGATAGGTGGAGAAAAAAATACATAATAGGATATTTTTGAAGAAATGAGTCATGAGTAAGGCTTTGAAAAATAAGTAGGGTTTAGAAAGATTATGAATGGGCAAATGAGCATACTCTTAGAGAAAGGGCAAAAATATCTGCTTACCTTAATCAGTGCTAAAGTTTAAAATTCTTAATCTTGTCAAGAGAATATTCCCTCCAAAATCCAAAGGACATATTTCCATTTGTGGTACAATTCAGATACTCAAAAGATATAATCCCAGACCAATACTTCTCCTTGCTTTCTTACTTATGTCTTGAATTTCCAACATGGTGACATAAAGGGCATTTGCTCTCTGTCTTCATGTGAGTGGATAGTTCTGTAAGAGGGAGGTGGCCTGAAAAATGGATATGATAAAAAAAAAAACTTCACACTGCCTGAATTTGTGTTCCTAGGGCTCTCATCTCAGCCAAAGATGCAGCTCATTCTTTTTATGATGTTCTCGTTATTCTATTTACTAATGGTGGCTGGTAATATTATTATTATCACCATTATCCAGACAGAACCTCATTTCCAAAATCCCATGTACTTTTTACTTGCTAATTTATCCTTTCTGGATGTCTCCTACACGTCCACCAATGTCCCACAAATGCTATCCAACATGGTGGGAAAAAAGAAGACCATCGCATTCTCCTGCTGTGCCACTCAGGTATACTTCTCCCTCTCCTTTGGAACGATTAAATATGTTCTCCTTGGTGTCATGGCTTATAACAGATATGTAGTCATTTGCCATCCTCTTCATTATACTTCATTATGAACCAAAGCACGTGTGTTCAATTGGCAGCCATTTCTAGGTCCAGTAGCTTCATGAGCTCTTTGATTATCAATTTCCTCCCTTTGAGTTGGCCCTATTGTGGGCCCAATGTCCTGAATCACTTTTTTTGTGAGGTACCTTCTGTCCTGAGATTGGCTTACACTGATATCTAATTTACTGAGCTAGTTGTTTTTATCTTGTGTATTATTATTATTACCTTCATTCTTTTTCTCCTCATTGTTGATTCCTATGCTGGAATCTTTAGTTCTCAGGATGCAGTCAGCCTCTGGGAGGCACAAGGCACTGTCCATCTGTGCCTTTTATTTTACAGTGGTGACCTTATTCTACAGAACTGCCACCTTCATGTACATGAGACTCCAGTCAAAGTCCTCCAGCACTGGGGACAAGACCTTTTTAGTGTTCTACGCTGTGATCACACCTATGCTCAACCCCTTGATCTACAGCCTAAGGGCCCAGGATGTGAAATGAATTTTAAGGAGAGATATTGCAAGGCACAGGACATGAGAGCTCTTAAAGGGACACTACAGTTAACTGTTAATCTAAGAGAACTGACTTCTGAATATGAAGTGAGAGAGTAAAATATAGATTGGACTGTCCACATCTGCCCTGTAGTTCTTAAAAGACACATAAATCCAGCTGCAAATTCAACAGGAAATATGTCTCCCCCAAGAACAAACCACAGCTTTAATGTGTCAAAACAACTCCCTTCATTGAGAGACTACTGTTTCTCTACTTTTTGAGAAATCTCGGTTATCTAAAATGATAGATTATCTGGAAGTAATTGTTTGAAATTATACCAGTAAGATGAAACTTCTCACTCCCGCCTGTAGGATTTAAAGCACCTTGATATAGAGAAGAATTATTAATTTTCAACTCAGGAGCAGAACTTCAGATAAGTGCTTTCACATCTTTCTTAATTTTGTAGTTTCCAAGAAAACAAGACTCTATACTTACTTTGTGGTTTAGATCTGATTTTGAGCCCTTTACATACAGCCCTGTTTTGCAATGAATCTGCCAAAATATTGCCTCATTTAAATTTCATCTTAACTCCACCCTCCCCTCAAAATCCTGGTATATTGTATTCCTCTTTGCAATGAATCAATAAATCTGATTTTATCTTCTTGTTCCTTGTGGTCTTAGGCTGATTATATGGACAGGGAGATAACGGCTATCATAAACCGAAGATTTGGTCAAATGTTCATTAACAGATTAATTCATCCATTCTCTACATATTACTGAATGACTATATAACATAATGTTAAATAAAATAGAAACACTTCCTTTCCTTATTTATACATATATATTTATAATATACATGTAGTATACACACTTATACTGACAAATTGTGATAAATGCAATAAAGGAAATGATCATCAAGGGACGTGACATTTAATCTTACAGGGTTAAGCACACAGACACCTATATAGCTGCTTCTAGAGCCCCATATATGGCTGTACATTTTTGTGGTGCATGTAGCTGTTTGAAACAGTCTAGCCAACAAACATGTCATCTCACTCCTTTCCTTTTGTAAGCATTCCATAGGTGTCTGTTATGAGCTCACTATTGCAATGGGAGAAACCCACATATGTCTTACATAGTGTCTCCCTTTATGATATTTACACACGTACGTGCAGCTCCCTAATATCCGCACGCAGAACCATAAGAAAGGTATAAATTAAAGGATGTTGTTGTTCTGAAGAAGTGTTTGTTTTTTGTTTTTGACCAGTCCAGTAGCTCAGAAAGGGCTTTTCAAGGAGGGATATTTAAGCTAGTCCTTGAAGGAAGAGATGTATTTGGACATTCTGAGGCATGGACTCGGGACTATCAAGGAAGCAGGGAATGGAGAGAGGAGAGAATTGGGAAGGATATAGAGGTAGAAAAATCTGAAAGTCTCAAGAAATGTTTTTACAGAAGAATCTGCTTTGCAACAAGAGCAGGGAGGAATAATATCAGAGGGTTAGTTTAAGGAAGACGGAGACCTGGAAATGCTGCGCAGAGGACTTTGGGAATTTTATAGCTCCTGAGTTAGGGAACAGGGGTAGTTATAGGATAGATAAAAAATCTTAGACCCTAATTATTCCTGCTATCCTATCTAAGGCAGAGATTAAAGGCATGGACTTAAGTTTAATTTTTTCCCCTGGGAGAAGACTAGATTTAAGGCTAAATGTAAGTGCTTTATCCAAGCTCCATTAAGAAAAGCACACAATCCAAAACCTGTTGAAGTAGCAGAATCTACTCAGATTTACCAGCCTAAGGCTATAGTATAGTTTGGTTTCCCCAAAAGTTGCTCTGCTAATGGATATGTGACAGAATTTCAGAGAGCAAGGAGGAATCTTCTCCAGAATCCACAAGTGATAAACTCCAAATTCCTCAACAAATAAGTTTCATGTCCTTAAATTGGTGCCAGATTTTCAGCTACATTCCAGCTTCATCATCAAACCCTTCCATTGCACACCCAGGCAAAATGGCCCATGGACATGTCCCATAGTTCCAGCCTCTTTGAATGTTCACTATGTTTTCTCCATCTGACATTCACTACCTCATTTGCTTCCTTCTTTAATTTTGGCCCATGCTTCAAAAACTACTCAGTTGCCCCCTTCTTCAGAAAGACATCTTGTTCCCCCAAGAGAAAATGCTATCTTTCTAGTGTGAGCTGCCACAGCACTTTATCTTCAATTCTCTTTTAGCATTTAATCATTATTTTTTTCCTGTAAATCAAGATATTTGCATTTATCTTATCTCCTTATGGATATTATTTGCAGGAGGTCAGGAAATACATACATCCTTGTCTATATCTACCTTTACCTATCTATCTATCTATCTATATTTAATATCATACTGTCCACCAAGTCTTACCCACAGATTGTTTAAAAAATCTCACCTGAGGGGCTGGTCCAGTAGCACAGCAGGTAAGTTCACATGTTCCGCTTCGGCAACCTGGGGTTCGCTGGTTCGGATCTCGAGAATGGACCTATATACAGCTTGTCAAGCCTTGCTATAGCGGATATCTCACATAAAATAGAGGAATATGGGCATGGATGTTAGCTCAGGGCCAGTCTTCCTCAGCAAAACAGGAGGATTGGTGGGAGATGTTAGCTCAGGTCTAATCTTCGTCAAAAACAAAATAAAATGTGACCTGAGGTTATATAACTTGGCCAAGGAGGAAGCATAACTGAATCTCAGCTTCATCTCACTCTGATATATCCCTTCTTAGCCAATTTTGCATCAATTTTTGCCTCTCACAGCCTCTAGTACAGTGATTAAAAACTCTTCATTGATTGAAAAAAATACTAACACGTGATTTTTGCAGTCTATTATATAGAACATGATTGACATATTTACCTTTGTTATGATTTTTTTACTGGACAGATTTTAATGTATGAAAGAATATTCAGTTCTTCTCAAACATAAGGCATTTATTTATCACTTAAACTAACAGGATAAATAAGGTATAAATAGCAGTCATTGTTTTATTGATGAAGAAACTGAAGTACAGAGCTATTAAGGGATTTGAGATAATTGTTGGTGGGGGTGGGAGTAAGACCAAGGTGACCTCATTTCTATCCATTTATTTTGCCAATATAAGTTGATATATATGCTCTACCACCAACTACATGGAAAAAATTAATTTCCTAATTTCATTGCATAATTATGGATAGTTAAGATATAAATGGAGGAAAATAAAACCAAATAATGTTTATTAAGTATTTTCATTTGACAGATTATTTATAGAGATCGCAGTACATCCATTGAAAAACGCTACAAGATAAGCATTCTTATTCTCATTTAGTAAATGAAGAAACTGATGCTTATGTTCATCAAGTAACTTGCCCAAGATCACACAGCTGGAAAGTAGCAGAGACAAATGAGAACTTCTTTCTAAATATTCCAAAGCCTGAATGTTTGTGATTAGTCAGAAGGGAAAGAACTGCCCTTGGATCAGTTTTTGATTCTATTGTTTAGCTTTGAAAGGTTTGTTTACCTGTCTGAGCTTTACTTTTATAATTTTAAAAATGAGGATAAGGCCTATCTCTAATAATTGTTGTAAGAAATTAATAAAATTCAAAGTGCTGTGTTTATTGACTGGATACGACAATCAATTAGGAAAAAGAAAAGGTGGTCCTCTCACAACACTGTCACTGATTAGAGATGTAAAAGGAGATTCAAAGATCTTCCTGATTCTAAAGCAACTGCTCTTTTAATTATAACATATACTTGTTATAATATATATGTCTTTCAAAAATATTAATTTTTATTTCCTTCAGATTATAGAGTTAAGCTTTACAGAAAAATCTTCAGGAATTAAGATTCACTCAGGAAATGGATGATAATTTGGGTAGTGTTTACTGGAAAGTTATTTGCATTTTCTATCTGGTGCCACTATCCTTCAACCACTATCGTCTACCTGTGGCGATAAGATATTTTCATTTTTGGTTATTATTGAGATTTTCTGCCAATTAGTTTTTTGAAACCAGCTTTCACATCCTTGCGCCATAAACAGTAGATGAAGGGATTCAACATGAGGATAATAATAGTGTGGAACACAGAGGGTCACTTGTCTTGGTCCAGGGAGTAGCTGGATGTTGGCCACAGATACATAAACATGACTATGCTGCAGAAAAGTATGATGCCAGTGAGATGAGACCCACAGGTGGAGATAGACTTAAGGTGGCTTTCAGCTGAGAGCATTATGATGATTGCCATGAGAATGAAAGCATAGGAGATGGAGATGATGAGAATGGTGCTGAATTCAATGAATCCACCCAGACTGAAGAACAAGATACTGCTGATGTAGGTGTCTAAACAAGAGAGGCCAAGAGTGGTGGTATTTTGCAGAAGAAGTGATTGATGATATTGGAACCATAGTAACTCAACCTGAAAGTGAGGGAAGGGTGAATAACTAAACTCACCAAACCAGGCATGTAAGTGCCCAGCTTGAGAGCCAAGAAGACTTGCTTGGATATGAGAGTGCTATAGGGGAGGGGTCGACAGATGGCCACAAAAAAACCATAGGTCATGGAACTGAGTGCACAGCATGCAGCATCCACAAAACCCATGAAGAAAGCAAACTGAGTGGCACAACTGGAGAACAAGATAACTTGGTGTTTTGTTAGGAAGTCAGCCAGCGTTCTGGGGCAATGGCCAAGGAGTAGCCCAGGTCAACAAAGGAGAGGTTGCAGAGGAAAAAATACAAGGGTGTATGAAGCTGAGTGTCTTTTATGATCAGGATAATCATATCAAGATTCCCCACTATATTGATCAGGTAGACCAAAAGGAAGACCGAAAAAAAGATGATCTGCAGTTGAGGGTCCTGAGTGATGCCCATAAAGATAAATTTAGTCACCATTGAGTGGTTTTATTTATTGTTATCTTCAATTTTATGTGTGCCTGGACTTTATTACTTGGGGTGATTCTTAAAAATCTTTCCAGTAATTAGATTCTGTGACCCCTGGAATAAGTCAAACGACTTTGGAGAAGGTAGTGGTCATGGATCCTCTCCAGGTGCCCAGTAAAAATAGGAGAGAATGTTAGCGTCTTGGGATGGTAAGTTCGGCTTCTCTGAAGACCTTGGTGCTCTGAGGTCATTTATCACATGGTACCCAGTGTTTGACCTTATCTGTGCAATTATTTGCCTTATTAATTAGGAAAGAAGAGCAGCTTTGAGTGTCTTTTCCTTCTTTCTAAGACAAATCAAATATGAATACACATAATGAATAAACATCAACTTTCATTGAAGGTAGGCACGAAAAGAAAAAAGAAAGACTCAGAGATCTCAAAGTATAACATATCATATGCACACATATACAGAAAGTTAAATACTTGGAGCAAAAGGTGAGCAATATTAGAAAAGGTAATAGATAATTACAGTTTTTAAAAATCCAAGAGTTACTGAGTGCTAACTATATTCCAGTGTTGAGTCCTTTATACATTTCATAATTTCATCCTCACAACAACTGTATGAAGTAGGTACCATCATTATCTCCATCTCATATCTGAAAAGAACAAGACTAGATATAAAGTAACTTTAACAAGGTCAACAGTCAGTAGGTAGCAGAGCTGGGTCTGTTTGACTCTAGAGTCCACTTCACTTTATTGTCTTCTGTGTATATGTGATTTGATGGAGGTTAAACCTCTCTATTTTTGTGTCTAACTTTCTTTTTCCTGTCTTGCCTATCATGCATGTAGACAGAATTAGTCTTTTGGTTTCCCTGATCTTTAGAAGCACCCAGTGGTTTGGCATGGGACATGATCAGGGTGAAGACACAGCTGTGTCTTTAGATAATTCTATTGTCTAACCAACAGGTTGTTGTATAGCTCAGTTCAGAGTTAAGATTCAAGGATCTCTCACTCGATGGGAATAGGGAGGGCATTATCCAACTCTGTGGTCACACATGAGCGTGCATTTGTTATACATTTTGTGTTTGGTTGGATGAATATCTAGTCCACTGAAGAATTCTAAGAAGGAAGAAGGTAACACTAAACCCAAACAAACCAAATAAACCACAAAGTAATTTAGAAATAAGTAGCATCCTCTACCTAAACCTGAAGTGAGAACTTTGGCTTTATCTACTTTAACTGGTTTACGGCTCAAGAAAGACAAGACAGCAGAGTATTATAACGTGTCTTTCACAGGAGTATGGACATTCACAATAGATTATCTTAAATCCTAGGGCAGTTGAAAGTAGTGCTGCATCTCTCAATTTCTGCATAGAATATAATCAACTGCAAGAAAGAAGAGAAGGGGCTCTAATAATGAATAATCAACACTGTATATCTGGCTAAGATTTTATAGTTTATAAAGTACTTATATCTGTTCAACTCATTCTTAAATGTTGTGAATGTGTTCATCATTTCATATATTAGGTCAGTTAGGAAACAGAATGAAAAGACAAACCTTGGAGAAATTATTTTAAAAACATATTTCATATAAAGAGCTTATTTCTCACAAAGAATTTTAAAACAATAATAAGAAAACAATCCAAAAAGAATGGGCCAAAAATTTGAACAGAAATTTCAGCAAAGAAAATATATGAATAGCAAATAAGTGCATGAAAAATGCTCAAATAATTTGTATTAGGGACATGAAAATCACAATGGGATATCACTACAAATATGTTAGAATGGTTAAAATTTAAAAAGATGAACCATACTAAGTGTTAAGGAAGTGGAGGAACTGGAACTTTCATCACTGTTGGTGGGAATGTAAAACAGTACAAACACTTTCGCAGTATAGACTCCAACCTACACATAGCTACCCTACGATCCAACCATTCTAAAAAAACCTGGGAACAATCCAAAGACCCATCCATAGGTGACAGGATAAACAAATGATAGTATGTCCACACAATGGAATACTACACTGCAGTAGAAAGGAATAAACTATTGCAAAATGCAACATGATGACAGAATCTTAATATAATTAGGCTGAGAGGAAACAGTCAGATAAAAAACGGTATACTTTATAAGGTTTCATTTATAAAAATCTAGAAAATGTAAGCTAATTGATAGTGACAGTCAATCAATGTTAGCTGTGTGTGAGGAGGAGCAGGAAGGAAAGATGACCAAGGGGCATGAAGAACATTTGGGGGGCGTTGGGTTGATTGGGTGATAGTTTCACGAGTCTATACATATTTTAAAACATATCAAATGTTACACTGAAAATTTATTCAATTTATTGTATGTCAGTTACACCTCAATAAAGCTGTCACCTTCCCCGGTTCAGCTCCTTCTTACTACATGTGAATGAATATGTCATTTCATAGGTTATGTTAGTGAGGAAAGAAAAACTTTGGCTGAGGGGACTTTCAAAGACACACACTTAGTTATTTTGTAAGTTAGTTACAGAATCAGCAATTGAATGTGAGACTGCCGATTTCATACATAGTGCTGTGTTCCCCCACCTGTATTCATTAGGAATTTTAAAATAATTCACCATGAAAAAAGAACAAATAAAAGATATACTGTAGTCCTTCCATTTATCATCTGTTCTTCCGCTTTAGTGAGAGAGTAAAAAATCCTACTGTTGGGGCCAGCCTGGTGGCACAGCACTTAAAGCTCGCAGGTTCTGCTTTGGCGGCCGGGGTTGTCTGGTTTGGATCCCAGGTGCAGATGTACACATTGCTTATCAAGCCATCCTGTGGCAGGTGTCCCACATATAAAGTAGAGGAAGATGCGCACGAATGTTAGCACAGGGCCAGTCTTCCTCAACAAAAAGAGGAAGATTGGTGACAGATGTTAGCTCAGGACTAATCTTCCCCACCCCCCAAAAAAAGTCCTATTGTTGACACTAGTCCAATATCATAATTTTATAAATGAGGAAACAGCCCCAGACACCAAGCATGAAAATGCAGGGTTGATGCCAGACTGCAATACTTAGAGGAGTACGAGATGCCTGGTAGGAACAAGGAGTCAGGACAGATGCACAACTGGGTATGTGCTGACCAATTCATTGGTTTCAGTTAGAATATGTGATTAGAAAATGGCTCTCTCCTCCCTTATAGATTCAAGGTTCCAGTTAATTGAGGAAGGATATGAGGAGATGTTTCACTAATCATAAAGCACCCTGCCTGCTCTCTCTCACAGTGTACAGACAAATCCAGGATTTGACACTTACTCTTATTGATTTCTAGTACACTACTTATCTTCTTGGAATCAGTTTTACATTTGTTAAATGAGATTAACACTTAGCTTAATAACTTTCCACAAACAAGTTGGTTAGAATACACACACACGCACATGCGTGGGCACATACTGGGGCATTCAGTGACTGTCATGTGCTAAGTGCTCATGAATTTAGCAATTGTATGCGAGTGCAGATGATTTAATTCAGCAGATGAGTGTGCACTCAGAATTCCCAGAAAAAAGTTTCAATGCTTCTCCACAGGGGTGATGTATCATGGATTGCCTCAACCTATAGGAAAGGTGTAGTTTAATTCTACAGCACTTCTGTTAAAGGATAAAACAAGCAGAGATGAAGCTATAAAATTCAAAATCATGTCTGATTAAGACAAAAGATAATAAAACTTTTATTGTTTTTCTTTTTAGTCTCATGTAGCTAAAGTTCATCAGATCTCACTCTTGAAGAAATGGTAGAACAATGAGTAAATAAGCATATTCCATAGTTACTAAATTCAAATATTTTTAAAAGACAAGCAAAAGTATTGTCATAAAAGCAAATACAGGCCAAATATATTTTAGATTTCTATGTATTGCCATCTTTGGCCTATTTTCATGAAAAGAATGCTGAAGTAAGAGTCTGGAATCCTGGCCGTAGTTTTGTTTTTTTTCTACTAATTAACTGATGAATTGTTATATTAGTTACAGTTTCCTTATCTGTGAAATGAATGGGTTGAAGAGGGCAACCCCTACAGAACTTTCCAATTCTCATATTTTCTGCATTTGGACTTACTATGAGATACCTAAAAGCCCAACTCATAGTCTATTTCTCCTTTTGGCATTTTAAAATGGCATTGACCTGGTGCCAAGCAAACCCCTGCTCAAAGGAACACTGGGCAAGGGAATGCTCCATTCCCAAAAGGTAATATCTCTGTCTCTTTCTGTCTGAAATACTCACCTGTGATCTGACTCGTTTTCTACCTGTTGGTAAGAGTTCGAATATGTCTTCTTTTCTTGACAAGTTATACCAAATAGATATTCTGAGAAAAATCCAACGATAGTGAATCACTCTGATGGTTGTCTCTGAGTTAACTACATGCTCATCCCACCTTTGCTCTTTTGTGCAGGAGGTATTTAAATCTCAGAGTAACAAATAATCCTCAGAAGAAATGTGATGAAATGCTTTCTGCACTCACAAAAGACCCAAAGATTTGATGAATTGTCATCCCCTAAGGAATTTAATTATGTCTTCCTTAAGCCTTAATAATAAAAGAAGGAAACACAAGGGGATTTTTCAATCATTCTAGTTGTGATGACTGAATCAAGACTAACTGCTACAGTGACTTTTCTTTACCAGCTCAAAGCTTCCTTGTTGTTGTTGTTAGTGCCTGGAGTTAATTCTGACACCTAGCAACCATATGTACAGCAGAGCGTGGAACTTTGCTCTGTCTTTTTGCACTGCTATATCAGACAGTGCTCTCCTGCTATTTATAGGTTTGCATCCCCAATTTTTTTTGAAGTACATGGCCATATACCTCTTCCTAGTGTGTGTAGTCTGGAAGCTCCCCTGAAACAAGCCACCATGGGTGACCCTGCTGATATTTGAAATACCAGTTGCATACCTTTCAGCAGCATAGCAACACGCAGCTGCAACACCATGACAACCAACATATGGGTGGTGTGGATCCCAGACTTGGAAACAAATCCAGGCTATGGCTGTGAGAGCATTAAATCTTAACCACTAGACCACCAGTGCTGGCACAAAGCTGTCTATATGTTGTGACTTTGGCCATAATTTAGAAAGGTCTGTTTGCTGATGCCAGAAAGTCCTTTCAAAATGGCTGATTCTTTCCATGTTATATGAAGTGCCCATATTTAAACTATCTTAATCTGCCATAAGGGACACATGTCTGACTTAACATCACAAAACAAATTAATGATATTTTATCTTTTTTAAGACCATAGTTTGGTGAAAGGGGAAAGGACACTAACATGTTTTGAGAACATGTGTTTGCTAGAGACTCTGCAGGGCACTTTTCTTTGTGTGATCAGTTAGAAAATATTCTCTGAAAGTAGTCATAATTTGTATTTTATCTTATTGAGAATAGTATGCCAGTTATACATTTTTTGTCTCAGCTCCAAATCCATCCATCTTTGCCTTGCTTTAATGATACTGGACCTGGATACTGTAAACATTTCCCCTTCTCCAGCCAGAGAGTATTATGCTGGTCAGTGGAGAACATTGGAGGGACACTGCAGGAGGAAAAGGCTCTCTTTCTGATAGTGGTGTGCTGTTTCCTTGTGGTTCAATGGCATGTTGTAGCCAGCAGCATGTGAGATACCCAGTGGTGCTCACCCTTCATAAAGGTTGACCAGCACTCCCAGAAGTAGCTTCCCATCAAGTTTCATCAGCACCACAAAGGTGGCTTTTTAGTAACTCTTGCTGGCACCCCAGGGGATGGCTACCCAGTAGGTTTCAGTGGAACCCTATTGAGTGTTTCTTTGTTGTGCAGACCTGGCCAGGGAATGTCTCTGCCATACAGCAAGCTACAACCACACCCAACAAAACCATGTCTGATGGAGTCTTGGAGGTGGGGTCCTCTTCCAAGTTTGTTTCTTCCTTGGTGCTAGAGGTCAGCATTACCTCTATTAGTTGATTAATTGCCCAGAGGTAGCAGCAGCTCCCTATATCTGTTCTTCCTGTAGACTTTGGACTTTGCTTGATCACTTGATAGTTAATCTCCTGTTGTCAGGTACTAATCTTTATATTAAATTTTACCTGATAGAATTACTGAGTGGTGTTCTGTTTCTTGACTGGATGCTGACTGATACAAATGTTTATTACATTTTCATATATTTAAGGGCCATTTGCACTTCTGTTTTTGTAAAATGTTTATTCATGTTTTTGTCCATTTTTCCAAGGTATGTTTCTTCTGTATTTTGGATTTCATCACAACGTTTATCTTACTAACTTTTAGGTATTGTTTATATATTGGGGACGTCACCTATTGGTCTAGTCCACAATTTTCCCCAATTTATCATTGTCTTTTGATTTTCCTAAGAAGTTTATTACCATAGGTTTCTTTTTCTTCCTTCCTTTCTTTCTGTCTTTCTCTTTCTTTCTTTCCTTCTTTCTCCTTTCCTTCTCTTCTTTTCTTTTTTCCTTTATGTTGTCAAATTTATCAATTTTTTATTTTATTATTTCCAGATGTGGAGTCCTATTTATATTAAAATTTCAGATGCAATTAAATTTATAATTGGTATATTTGATAATGTAAAACAAAAAATAACTGTTGTTTATATATTAAATACTGTTTCCATTTACAAAGGACTTCTCTGTGTTTTCTTCTAGGACTTGTATGTTTTCTTTTTTTATATTTACAATTATGATTCATTGAAAAGTTGACGGTATCTCATAAGAAGAAAAGACTCAGTTTTCTTTTTTTCCTGAAAACTATCCAGTTGTCCGAACAATTCATTCAAAAATTTATCTTTTCTCCACTGTTTTGATATGCTATTATCATATATCAAATTTTCATTTCATTTCATTTGTTCAATATTTGTATTTTTTATTTTATTACATTGTTCTCTCAACAGTTCTATACAATTAATTTGTCAATAATACATTGTTCAATTATATAAATATTATATATATGTATAAATATGTATATAAATGTAATTATGGCTCTTTTATAATATTTTTCATCTTCCACTTAAACTTTGTAGTCAACTTATTTAGAAGGAAAATATGAGGATATTATTACTGGAACAAGGTTAAATCATAAATTAACTTAGAATTGCCACATTTATGTCACCAAGTCTTGCTATCAAAAACACTCATGTCTTCATATTTATTCAGATCTACTTTTGTATCTTTCTGAAGTTTTATTCTTTTTCTTCACAAAGGTTTTGACCATTTGTTATTAGGTTATGCTTAGGTCTTTTCTGTTTGTCACTAATAAATGGGGACATTCTCTTGCATTTAAGTTTTGTTACTGGAGATTTGTTTGTTTACATGAGGTTAGTAGGTTAAGTTTACATTTGCTAATTTGCTAATGTTTTTTCTCTATCTTTTTTTATTGGTAGTAATAGTAGTGATGATGTTTATATGTGGTGTATTAAAATGTAGCTACATCTTACACTGGCCAAATAAAGCTTTATTTAAAATAAAATGAGCCTCCAAAGCCTAACAAGAGAATCTTCTTTTTGGTTTTGGCAAATGACATAAAATTTATTAGGAGGATATCTATTTGAAGAGTGACTAGTATGTAGGTGTCCTATGGAATAGTGGATCTATATTCTTTGAGACCCAAATGACATCTTTTTATAGCAAATAGTTCACATTGACCCTCCATGCTCCTTAATGACATTCATAGATAATTTGCCTACACACATATTTTAAAGAGGAGAAATAAAAGGTAAATAATTTATAGTAAAATAATACACAGTTTAGGAAGTAACTGAACAGACATAGCTACATAATGAAAAAGGCAGATGCTTGCATATATATTTAAAATCTCCATAAATGTGACAGTTAAAAATGCAGGCAGATACAGGTTTTTGTATAGGCATCTCAAACAGTCTTGCAACATTCCAGCTCATGACATAAATTTCTGGAATGATGGAGAGCTCTTAGTAAAGTCCCAAGCAAGTTTTTCTCCCCATGAGCTACTTAACAGATGCACTTGTGACAAATTTGTTATATACAAAATCCATTCAATAATACTCCATATTTATATATAAAATGTGTTTACATGTAAGAAGGAAGAAGATTCAAGCCTTAGATAATTTGATCACATACATCAACTGGCAGTATATTTGAAAATCAGTTGAGGCATGGATAATTCTTTGTTGTTAGGAACTGTACTGCATATAGCAGACTTTTAGCATCCTTGTCCTTTACCCACTGGAGGCTATAGTGTATCCCAATCACTGTGACATCCATAAATTTCCATAATGTTCCCAGAGGAAAAATACCACTTACATTGAGAACTTCTCCTTGAATTTCTAGGCATCTGCTATTACATAATCCTTCTCAACTAAGAGGCGATATAGCTTACTAAGTTAGACGTTTAGCTACTCCACCTTTCCAATCCAATACCTCTGATTCACTTTTTCTCTGAGCAATGAACACCACCAAGACTTCTTTATTAGTCAGTGTTCTCCAGAGAAATAGAACCAATAGGATAAATAGATAGACAGAGAGGCAGAAAGACTGGCGGATATAGATAGATAGATAGATAGATATGAGGAGATTTATTGTAAGAATTGGCTCACACAGTTATGAAAGCCAAGCAGTTCTATGATCTGTCATCTGTAAGCTGAAGAACTAGGAAAGACAGTGATGTAATTTAGTTAAAGTCCAAAGGCCTGAGAATGGGGTGGGAGTGGGGGCTATGATATAAATCCTGGTGTGAATCTGAAAGCCTGAGATCCAGGAGCACTCATGTCTGAGGGCAGGAGAAGATGGATATCTCAGCTCAAGCAGAGAGAGAGAATTCACCCTTCATGCACCTTTTGCTCTATTCAGACCCTCAAGGTATTCTTCAATACTCACCCACATTGGTGGGGGCTGATATTCTTTACTCAATCTATAATTTAAATGCTAATCTCTTCCAGAGACACCCTTACAGACACACCTAAAAGTAATAGGGAGTCCCTTAGCCCAGTCAAATTGTTACATAAATTAACCATCATAACTACTATACATTACCCCCTAGTTACCCTATCCTATCCAGAGGACATCTAACAAGCCATTACTGTAACCATTATTGCAGTTTATGAGTAATGCATATTTATCATGCAAGGATATTTTTCACAAACTCTTTGCTACTTTTGGGCTGCAGTAACACAAAATGATTAGCAAAGTACATTCTGGAGTAAGAAAAAACTGTGTTGGAATCCCAGTTCTGATCTGTATTAACTATTTGGATAATTTACTTCTCAAGTCCCCAGTGCACTTACCTGTGAGAAAGTGCTTAATAAAAGTTAGAAAATGCATATATTTAGGAGGTACATGCTCAGTTAATATTAGTTACTATTATTACTCGACCATAGTCTCCTCTAATTATGACCTGGAAGAAGCCTGGCTGAAAAGGTTCTCATCATTATTAATAATTCATATTAACACATAAGCTGCTCTAGAGGAGGAGTCACACCTTTATTAGATAGAAGTCAGCGTTACCTCTATTAGTTGTCCAATAAATGTTTGTTGCTTGCTTCATGGACTTTAGAGCCCAGTGGTTCTCAATGAACACTAACTGTCAGTGATTTATCCCCTATGGTACCAAGATCACAGCCACATATTCACAGTGAATTCTCAGAATGCATGGAGATCAAATTGCAGCCTAAATTCTGACAATCCCCATCCTGGGGATAGAGAGATATAGCATCACTTAGTGACTCTTTGAATGACACTCTAGCTAGGATTAAAAACGAGTTCTTTTCTTATTCTGAAGCTTGTTGAGATTTCCTTAGCCTGGGGCTGACTAGGACCCACCACCTCTGATGCTCATGACTAATTACTCCTTTGTTGCCCAATGGTCTCCTTTTACCACTCAGTTATCACCTAGAGTCCTAAAACCTGTGTCCCTAACCACTGACCTCTTAGTGCCATGTGATCTTTCTGCAAACTTCCATCCGTGCTCCAGTTGCACAAAACTTAATCTCACTTAATTTGTCACAATTTGTTCCTATATAATAACGAATTCACATTTAATTGAGGAACATTAATTTATTTACTAATTAAACAAATCTTCATTGTTTTCTAATTATGCTTCAGACTCTGTGTTGATAGAGGCTTACTTTATTTTCCCTCCAAGGTAACAAACTATAAGTGGGGGGTTTAAGACTTAATCAAAATAAAGCAAACCTTGTCTGAACTGCTAGAAATAAAGCAACACATCTTTTAAGTTTTTGTCTCCCCCAGCATTTAGTGCAAATTGCACTGATTAAATGGTACTGAGAGACAAATTAATTAGTGTCTTCTCAAAGTGGCATAGATAATGTAAATGATCATCAGATATTGATCGATTTGTTTCAGACTATGTGTGTTATATATGGAAGATATATTTGGGCAAATGGGGAACCTGGTAACTTTCCATCTAGGCTGCATAGGCAGATAACTGTTTCTTACTCTGGACAGTAGGGAATAGTGTCAAAATGAGGAGACTCTTATTTATTAACCATCTATCTATAGGCATTCGATGCAGCAACTCACATTCCTTTATTTTATCTACTGACTTACCCTCTGAGATAGGCATTAGTGTTCTCACATAGAAATGAAAAAGTTAAGATGCAAAGAGATTTAGCACAATATCCAAAATCTACACTCCGTGAGACATGGAGCCAGGATTGAAATCCAAGACAGCCCTGTTCTCCTGGTGTCAGACCTTCATCATAATCCAAGTAGCGTAACTTCTTATATGTACACAAAGTCCTTAGAGAAGGCAGGACCAGAGGTACAGCTACTACCTCTCTAATAGCTAACCTGCAATTTTGCGGATTCTTTCAATGGTGCCAAGGGGACCTGACCACCAACTCTCTGGGGAGACAGAAAAAGGACATTTAATTGGGGTTAAGAATTTAGAACTGAAAATTCCTTCTCCATTGGGCCCAGGTGTCCTGAGGGTAAAGGAGAGAAATGTGAAAAGGTCATGTGATTCTCTTAGTTTCAGAAGGGAAAAATAAGTAGATAAAATGAGGTGACATGAGGGATGAAGTCCCAAGACTAAAGGACAAGAAATATATCTTATTTAAAATAGCTTAGGATACTTACTCTAGTGTCTAGTCCAGAGACTCTGCAACTGAAATAACTACAAAAAAAATATTAGAGCTGAACTGCCATGATATATTCTATATTTTGAAATGTATTTTACTCTGATATAACAAATTGCGATATTTATCTTTAGGGAAAAGTAAAAGAAAGAAGAACTCAATCTCTGTTGAATTCAGAGTAACTGTCTTATGACAGGGAAGGTATAAGAGTTTCAGTTTTCCTATCTCTGTAACACATCGTGTCTAAAGTCCATTACAACTCTGCCTACAGCTTAACCTGGGAGAATTAGAGTGAATGACTTCGCTAAGAAGAAGATTTTCTACTTTTTGTTTGTTTGGTGAATTTAGGCATTGGATACAAACAAGCAAAGGGATCAAATAAAAATCAAGAGTTAAGAAAGGTAAGACAAAGATGTAAAGGGTTTTGCCTATGTAACTTACTGACCTAAAAATAAAATTCACAATCCCGTTAATTTCTCCAGTCACTCATAGACTCAAAATAGCAAGAGCACTGAGAAGCTAAGGCAGTATGTTAATTAAATGCTGTGTTTCTTTTTATCATAACAAGATTTGTAAGTCAGTAGGATAATATAACTATCAATAAATAATATGATTTTAACATGTGTTTAAACAAAGTAATTCTCATGCAATCTTTTTTATTATTTTCACAAATGTTGGAAATTGGAAACTCAGATCAAGAATCTCTGGACTAAAGGGTTGATTGCAGAATCTCAGCAAGGGGAGGTGTATTCCTGCAGAGAAATATATTTGCCAGAGTAGAGGGGAGATAGAAACATGTAATTCAAAGAACCAGATGTTAAAATAATGGCATTTTGCTGATAATGCAATTAATGAATGTAAGTTCTAAAAAAGACAATTTTTTAGCAACTGTAATTATATTTGTTCTTTAGGACATACATGGATTTTTTTAAATGTAACTAAATGTATTCTAGCCTATTAATGAAGCTCTGAGAATTACAATATCAATTGCTCTGTGTATTAGTGCCTACATCTATAATCAAGAAGGTCATTCTAAACGACCTCAAGTGTTAAGAGAAAAACAGTTACATTGGTTGGGTATAAGTTAGACTCCCTTAGCCTAACTCTGTGATTCTGGGCAAGAGTCATACATCTTTTGTACCTTTTAAGTGAAAAAATAGGATTAAAAGACTGCCTATGTCATAAGATTTGAATAAAATATGGCAGAGAGCCTGGCCCAGTGGCATAGTGGTTAAGTTTGCATGCTCCACTTCAGCGGCCCGGGGTATGCCGGTTCAAACACTGTGTGTGGACTTATGCACCACTTTTCAAACCATGCTGTGACAGGCATCCCACATGTAAAGTAGAGGAAGATGGGCATGGATGTTAACTCAGGAGTAATATTCCTCAACAAAAAGAGGAGGACTGGCAGCAGATGTTAGCTCAGAGCTAATCTTTCTCAAAAGAAAAAGAAACATATATATGTAAATATATAGCAGAAAAGTACTTAACACAGCGCTCTTGTGCAGGATAGGAAAGACTAAACATATTTTAGTAGATTTTACTACTTGTTATTTTTACCCATGAATACTTTTCTTTGTGAGTCTAGCACACACACACGAAAAATTTCTATGTCATTTCTTTTCACTATTTCTGATAAAATTATACAATCAGTGAAATTTGCTGGTTGAGGATGAGAGTAAAATATCAATTCCTTATTTTTTATTCCTTCTGGTGATTCTGTCCTTTGAAGTTGAAAGAACAAGCTTGTTCCAAGGAAGAAGACCCAGGCTCTATTATCTGTCCAGTAAAGTAGAGAGAGAGGCAATGTAGTATTGAGGAATAACAAATAATTTTGCATTGGGAGATCTACGATCTAGGCCAGGATTCACCACCAATTAGCTGAGAAAGTCCTATACTTCACTCCCTCACTGATTTGTTGTGAGGCTCAGATAAGATAATGAGTGCAATGACACTTGGAAAGCATTATATTACTTTATAAAATTACTAGGTTTTTTTTTTTATTTTTTAGGGTATTGAGCCCCTATCCCAACGGAAAGTAGGTGTAGCAGAGCATGGGTAAGCACTTCTGTGTATGGCAGTGTCTGTGAGAGTGGAACCAGTTCCTGCCCACTCTTCTCCCCAACTTTGCTGAGTAGATCCATTATCTTCAATGTTAACACAGCTGTTAGGTTACTTTGGTCACATGTTTTAATTTTAGACAGTGTCAAATAACTTCCTGCTGTGAGAGATAAAGGATTTAACACTTTGAGCTATGATTTGACAGTTAGCCTAGTCCATTTTTATCTATTGTTCACTAATCTAAGGTCATAGAAGGGATAGAGGACTGACGTGAAAGTGAAGAATTCCACTGGAGCTGTTGCTAAACTTTTACTTGTAAGATCTAGGTTGGGCATCTATTTTGAGTTATCTTTGTCCTTTTTCTTCTTTTTTTGGTCCTGTATTTGGCTTCATTATAGATTATGAGGGGTGGATCTTATTTCTGCTTAGATGATCTGGAGGTAAATTATCCCCCAGTTCAGTACAGTGGCTGAAATATTCCACCTGCTGCTTGGTGTTTTCTGGTTCTGTTGTAATCTTGTGAACCTGAGTGTTAGGCAGGGGTTTTCACTGCTGTGGCTTGTTCTATTACTTTTGTCTGGGATTTCTACTCATTCTTACAATCTGATTATCTAAATAATGGGGGTAATTATTCAAAATTCTCAATATTTAACTAACACCTTTTTTTTTTTTCTGTAGATGCTGACACTAGGAAATTAGGGCAAGGTTTGATCCATGACAGCTACATGGGAATATCCTGTTTCATTACATGGCCATCAATTTTTAAAGTTCCCCCTATCCCCCAGGAAATTCAACTCTTTCTTCTTGTTTGACACCGTTGATTAATTTTGCTAACTTTCAATATTTTTTATTTGTTCCATTAGTATTATCATGGAATAGTCAGTGGCCTGAATTCGTTTCACCATGTTTCTCCAGAAATTGTGTGTAGAGGGCATGTTGATATATCAATTAATTTATTTATCATAAATAGGGAAGACAAATACTTCTTAGGGATAAGTTCCTGTAATTTTTAAATAAATAGTTAATGCCAGACCTGATCTTAGTTAATGTTTCAATATCATTAGTTAGTAGATAATACACATAGAACACAGACCCAGTCTTTTGATGTCTTTTGACATGCCATTAAGTCCAACATACTTTTTACTATCTTTTTCACTTTGCACTCCTCTGTATAATTTGTACATGTATATGTCAGTAAAAAGATGTTTATATCTCTGTCATGTATTCATCTGACCCAATACCACTTTCCATATTTTCTCTTATTGCAGCTAAAATGACGGGATATATGAAAGAGATCCAAGGCAGAAATCAAACAGAAGTGACAGAATTTATTCTCTTAGGACTCTCAGATAATTCAGATCTACAAGTTGTCTTCTTTGAATTGTTTTTGTTAATCTACATGGCAACCATGGTGGGTAATTTGGGGATGATTGTGTTAATTAAGATTGATCCCTCTCTCCACAACCCCATGTACTTCTTTCTCAGCAGCCTCTCCTTTGTTGATGCCTCTTGCTCATCTTCTGTAACTCCTAAGATGCTGGTGAACCTTGTGGCTGACAATAAGGCCATTTCTTTTAATGGATGTGCTGCCCAGTTCTACTTCTTTGCCTCTTTCTTAGGGACTGAATGCTTCCTGTTGGCCATGATGGCATATGACCGCTATGCAGCCATTTGGAACCCTCTGCTGTACCCAGTTCTTATATCTGGGAGAATTTGCTTCTTGCTAGTAGCTACCTCATTCCTAGAAGGCTTTGGAAATGCAGCCATACACACAGGGATGACTTTCAGATTGTCCTTTTGTGGCCCTAATAGCATAAACCATTTCTATTGTGACACCCCACCCCTGCTCAAACTCTCTTGCTCTGACACCCACATCAATGGTATTGTGATCATGGCTTTCTCCAGTTTTATTGTCATCAGCTGTGTTATGATTGTCCTCATTTCCTATCTGTGTATCCTCATTGCCATCTTGAGGATGTGCTCATTAGAGGGCAGGCACAAAGCCTTCTCGACCTGTGCCTCCCACCTCATGGCTGTCACTATATTCTTTGGGACAATTCTCTTCATGTACTTGTGCCCTACATCTAGCTACTCAATGGAGCAGGACAAGGTTGTCTCTGTGTTTTATACAGCAGTGATCCCTGTGCTAAATCCTCTCATATACAGTTTGAAAAATAAGGATGTGAAAGAGGCCCTAAAGAAGATCTTACAGAAATACATCCTGTAAAGCCATGTTACATACCATCCTGTTAAGAAGAAGAAAATATATTTTCTTATTAATTTTATTTTCTGATTACTGAAGCTTTTTTTTCTGTTTTAAAGAAGATTGTTTAAAATGAGGGCTACTTCTTAATCTCCTGTTGTCATCAATGTCTATCCTTAGGCCTACATTATGAATCAACACAGTGGGGGAGGGTGATGTCTGGTAAAAAAAGTATCAAAATACTTGGAATTAGCTAATCCGGGTTTAAGTTCCAATTTACATATTTATCTTTTATTAATCTTAGTTTTGTTATATGTGCATTGATGTCTTTGATGGAGATCTGGGCAAATAGGCTCTGAAATAGATATCTGTCTGCCAGAAGTTTACTGGAGAGTATTTCCAGGAACAATACCTGCGAGGGAGTGATGGAAGCAGGATTGGATAGAAGTTGAATTGTTATGAAGTTGCAACATAGTACTCAACCAGTGCCACATGGAGCTCTGGAACTGAGATGATACTTCAGAGATATCCCAAATTTCGGAAAAAAGAAGGCTATAATGACTAGTTTGTACCTCCATAATGACCAGTTTTGGATATGAGTCACCCACTGGGAGACGGTATAATCTGGGGCATTGCAATTCATTTCAGCAGGGACAATTGCAAGAGCAGAATTCAGCTGTGAAGTGTCAGTTGCCATACACTTAGAAGGTGGGGACATAAATACATCAATGCTGAAAGGCAAATCTGGGTGGTGTACTACATCATCCATAATAAATAATAAAATGATTCCACTCACATGGATGCCAAATGTACCAGGTAAGATACAAGAAAGAGCCTTATCAAGTTTTATGATATATGGTGCCACAGCAATAACAGGAATATTTTACTGACTTTGTGATTTAATTGGAATATTTTGAGGGTAGTAATCAACATAGATTAACTTTTTATCTCTACGTCTCTCATATTTCACATAGTTTTCAATAAATATTTATTAAATTAAATTATCTGTTGCTCATTGTAGTGGGGTGGGGTGCTGTCAATGTAGGGACAATGGGGAAACAATCTTTTTTGATGAGATAGCATGTTGAAGGAAGCCTAATGATTTGGAATCAGGTAAATGCCTACTCCCTGTTTCTTTCAACTCTACTATCTATGCCAGACCCTGAGGGATTATACTAGTGCTCCACATGCTTCAAGTGAGACTACTTCACCCCTGAAAAAGACTAGTTACACTATAGTTTTAGTTATAGGGCATAATACTTGTTGCATCTTTCACTGGAAAAACCAAGTGACACAGAACATGAAAAACAGAACATAGGATTGGCGTGTGGAGGCTGAATTACACCAACACCAGGTTTAGTGTGATGCAAACCCAAAGCAAATTTTGTTATTTGATCCCAGGACACAATCAAAATAACTCGAGTTTGAGGAAAAAATAAAATTGTTCAAATCTGATATTAACAAAATAAAATGTAACAGTCAGGTCTTTCTCTAGAGATGTACTATCTTCAGGGTCGCGTCTAGGGGAAGCTTCTTAATTGCTTCTTTTATCCTAAGGCAGGCATTTAAAGAAAGTTCCCTTGTGGACTTCTACTTTCTCTTTTGCCTGGTATACGTTGTTTACCATCCCTCATGTAGCATTCACTTGTCAATTCTGCATGCTATCTGAGGATATTTCTCTTCATTCTGGGGTTGGTATAAAAATGCATCTATCTAGAATTGTCTGATGAAGCTTCCATCTTAGATTTTACTTTTTACTCTTTATTAATTACCAGTAATTAACATTAATTAGTCTATAAATATTATCTGTGTAGATGTGTATGTGTTTACAAGAGAGAGAGAAAAATAAATTTTCTCTAGAGATTTCATTATTTGATTATTACAAACTCTTCATGCAAGCTACAATTTCCAGGAATGCATTTAATAATAATTGTGCCTTGCATATTTATTATGTTAATGTGTAATATCACTTTTCTTTTAACCACACAATGAAATTAATGCTGTTATTAATCTTGCATCACGTTAAGGCATAGAGACATCAAAAACATAATGAAACAAGAGTAAAAGCTGCCCAAGTTCATAAAATAAGCTACAGAGCCAGAATTCAGCAAAGGACTGACAATAGAAACAGAATTCTTTAAGAGGAATTCTCCTTATGCCTGGTCTGAGGGAAAAAGTCCTCATTTTCTAGGAATTTAATTTGAAATACAGAGTGAGATAATATGGGAGGTTTGTGTATATATGTTTCCTTTTAGATTGTACGGAAAATCTTCTAAGTGCTTCAGAGGTCCACAAACCCTCTGCTTTTTCCAGACCTCATACTCCCTAAGATGAGATCTAACCATTCCACTTTCCCCACAAGTTCACCATCATGATCTGTTACCTGGCTAACCACCACTCAGGTTTTGATGTATTCAGCTTTTGTGAAGAACTAACACCAATATCTTTTATATCTTTGTTTGTACTAATATCTTTGGCACCATGCTATCAGATTTGACTTTCCAAAGAAGAATTCCTCTATAGCAAACCTTTGAAAAATGCGTAAAGGTGAAAACACAGGCAGCTGTAGGTGTATTCTGTTGATTCAGACATCAGCATGGCCTGTTGACATGTTTATAACCTCTTTTTAGATACAAAAATCTCTCTTCTTTGTATTTCCTCTACATCTATGATGATGTCTAAAACATATTTTTCACTAATTTTTCTTTGTGCATGAACCTGTGAAACTTTAAAATTCCAATTTCTTCTTGGTTAGGGAGTTTATTTGTTTCAAAACTAAATGCATTTTTAAAAAATAAGCTAGCATTGCTTGAGCAGTCTATCTGTGACCTGTTTTTCTTGTTCCTGTTCCTGTGGACTGGACATGTTCACGAACAACTCATAATAATGCTCAGCACGCTTGAGACAAATAATCAAAACACGTGTCCTCTCCTTTCCAGAGCTTCAAGGAGCATATCCAAACCTGAGAACACAGCAACACTCTACAGAGCAGATACACAGCAGAGAGGGGGATTACTTTATCAAGTCGTCTTCCTGCTTGGTACGAGCTTTTTTTCTTTTCCCCTAAAAAATGAAAACAATTTTTTGATGAACAACTAGTTTATCGTTTTAGTGGGCTTCCATATTTAAAAATTAGCTTAAAATTAGGTTTATATTTATATAAGAAAGGTTCTACAGAAGTTCAAAAGAGAAAAAGAAACGTTAGGGAGAAGTGAGTCATCACAGGTCTTATATGAAAGCGCAGTAGCAGTTTATAACACATTTACTTTACACTGTTGGGACCAAAGCAACGCATCCATCATATTCACTTAATTGCTAGTCAAAATGCAACTGATTTATAATTTTTCTGCCTTTAGTTTTCATTATTTAGCTTTATGAATGTTGTATAGGAGCTGGCCTGGTGGTGCAGCAGTTAAGTTTGCACGTTCCACTCTTCAGCAGCCTGGGGTTCGCTGGTTCGGATTCCAGATGCAGACATGGCACCGCTTGGTAAAAGCCATGCTGTGGTGGGTGTCCCATGTATAAAATAGAGGAAGATGGGCATGGATGTTAGTTCAGGGCCAGTCTTCCTAAGCAAAAATAGGAGGATTGACAGTAGTTAACTCAGGGCTAATCTTCCTCAAAAATAAAAGAAAGTTGTATAAATGCCACAGACAATTACCATACATATTTGAGAAAATATGTAATAAAAAACCCAAAACAAAATATTATTATATGTTAATACTTTCTGCCCTGTGATTTCATGCTATCTTTTATTGCTCAAACACTTGAAAAAACATTCCTTTAAGATGGTAATTTAAATTTTGTAACATGAATGATACATTGATAGATAAAGAATTTTGGCCAGTTTATTAATACACATGCTTTGATTTGAATGTTGAGCCGAACAGTAACAAAGTGAGCACCATTGACTTAAACTTCAATATAATTTAATGGAAACTCTGCTTTACGCACAGTAGATTGATGCTCAACTCCAAGTCAATGTGATCATGTATATTCTCAAAGCTTCATTTGTCTCTGTAAATCTGTATGTAAATCTGTATGCTTAAAACCAAACAATGTCATATTGACCATGGAAAACCTCTTTGACAGGAGAGTGAATCCAATAAAGTTAACATAAACTTTTGAGGCTGAGTGTGGATGGGGAGAAGACACTGGGATTATACAGAAATACTGGTGTTCTTTATATCATAAAACAAACAATTTCATCTTATTTATTTTTTATATGTGGCCAACTAATATTTTTATTGAGGTATAATCAACATATAACATTATATTAATTTCAGGCGTAGAACATAATAATTCTCTATTTGTACATAATGCAAAATGGTTCCCACAATAAGTCCCGTTAACAGTCATCCTGATGTGTAGTTGCAAACATTTGTTTTCTTGTGATGAGGACTTTTAAGATCTATTCTCAGTAATTTTCAAATATGCAACATAGTAATACTGACTGTAGTCACCGTGCTGTACATGATATCCCTATGACTTATTAATTTTATAACTGGAAGTTTGTACTTTTTAACCACCTTCACTCTTTTTGCCCACCTCCTACTCCCCACCTCTGCCAGTCACCAGTCTGTTTTCTGTATCTCTGAGCTTGTTTGTGGGGTTTTTTTGTTTGTTTTAAGATTCTTCATGTAAGCGAAATCATGCTGTATTTATCTTTCTCTGTCTGGCTTATTTCCCTCAGGATCATGCCCTCGAGGTCCATCCATGTTGTTTCAAATGGCAAGATTTCGTCTTTTTTTTTACAGCTGAGTAGTATACCATTGTGTATACTACTTTATACACATCTTTCTCCACTCATCCAACAATGGACATTTAAGTTGTTTTCATATCTTCACTATTGTTAATGCTGCAATGAACATGGGGGTGCATATTCCTTTTAGAATTAGTGTTTCCTTTTCTTCAGATAAGAAAGTGGAATTGCTGGATCATGTGGTAGTTCTAATTTTAATTTTTTGAGCAACTTCTGTACTGTTTTCCATAGTGCATGTACCAATTTACATTCCCATCAACAGTATACAAGAGTTGGCTTTTCTCGTCAACACTTATTTCTTGTCTTTTTGTTAATAGGCATTCTAACAGATATGAGGTAATCTCTCATTGTGGTTTTTATTTGCAATTGCTTGATGATCAGTGATGTTGAGCATCTTTTCATGTACCTGTTGATCATTTGTATCTTTTCTTGGGAAAAATGCTTATTCATATCCCTTGCCTATTTTTTAATCAGATTGTTTGTTTTTTTGTTATTGAGTTAATTGTGTTCTTTATACATTTTGGATGTCAACCACTTATCAGATATGTGATTCTCAAATATTTTCTCCCATTCAATTGGTTGCCTTTTCGTTTTGTTGGTGTTTTTTTTTTTTTTTTTTTTTTTTTGCTGTGCAGAAGCTTTTCAGTTGAATGTACTCTCACTTTTATATTTTTGCCTTTATTGCCTTTTCTTTCGGAGTTGAGTCCAAAAAATTATCACACTGTTTATATCATAAAGAAAATAATTTCAGGGATGAACTTACCAACTCCGTAATAGATTTTCAGCATATACATAAATATATTCCAAGGCAGTTTATCCAATTTTAGATAACTTCAACTGTTACTATTCTTAACATTTTTAAACCATTAACACCTCATTTTTTCATTAATTAGCCTGAGACTCCGCAGTATCTAGTCTCAGTCTAGTATGCTTTGGTTGGTAGCTTTCTTTCTCCTGAGAAAAAGTGTCTTTACAATCGGGTGAGTGGTAGGCAATAGATTACCTGTGTTGATAAGAACCTATTTATTTTCACTATGGGGATAAAGTTTATCTTCTCAGCTACTCTTATCTTTCCTGCTCACTACCTAGTGATAACTACGAATAAAGTCCATCAAATTGTTGTTGAACTAAGTATACTCCTGGAGGTTAAAATAAGGCTTTTAGGAATAATCAATTTTCCTATAAACGACATTTAGCATTTGGAGGGCTTATCACAATCCCGTCTCCAAGAAATTCATTGTCCTGTTGAAAGGCTGTCTTGAGAGTCTTACCAGATAGCATTACACTCGATGTTCTACAGAATGTGAATATTCATTGATGCTGATGGAATCTCTCTCTCTTTCTCATATTTTCACGATAAGTAAATTCTAGCTAGACTAAGCATAACAATTCTTTCCCACAAAACTTCTCATAGTTGAACTTTATTAGGTACATTGTCTATCTCTAAGAGATTGAATAAGACACGAAGATTTCTCACTATTATTTGATGAGTAAACACTTGTGGATTTTTCTTCATAATACCTGTTAACATGAGGCAAGGCACTAGTGTTTCCTCAGGAAAATAATTAGTGAACTATTGTTCTGGGAAAAGGTCGATATGATACCATTTATATTTGAGAGGAAATTTGAAAAATATTCAAGAAGCTTTCCTAGAAGTCCACTGGATTTCCAAAGAAGGGTCAATCATTACCCAACTTCTGCCCCCACTATAATTTTGTAACAATATATCATGGTTTTAGAAAGTTTATTTACATTAATACTGCTATGCATACTGACATTAATTTCTCTGTCATTTCTCTTTGAATATTGAGGACATAACAGTTAATGATATCTAGAAGATTATAATTATGTGTTTGATTTGCAAAAGAGTCCATATCCAGAGAATATGCATGATGTATTAATGTGTATAAGTGGTTTTATCCTTGGCTTTGAGGACTACTGTGATCTGTTTGTTTCTCCTCAATTTAAATAAGTGCAAGCATGAGGTTAGATTCAAAGGATTTTTTTATCTGCCATTTAGGGCTGATAAGTTATTTGACTAAGTGGCTTCCACCTCTAATCATGGGGAATATGCTTAGAATGAAAAAGAGGTGAAGTAATTATTTTTGAGCTAAGTCGAAAAGAAAGCTATAACCCTTATAAATATCTTACAAATATAAAACTACCAAACACAGCAGTATTGGAAACAAGGAATCTTTAAGAAGTCTTGGGAATTTGGCTAATCACTATATTTAGTACTAGCAGGTTTCAATCACAATATTTCGTATGCCTACTGAGTAATAGGGCCTGTGTATTTACTCATCTTAGTATCCTCTAGAGAGTCTGTTACCTAGCAAGTCTTCAGAAATGATTTGTTGAAAAGAATGGCGAAGTGCAGTCAAATATTTAATAAAGGAAACAATGAAAAGAGGCAGGGATAAAGATATACATTAATAAATAATCAATACTTGATTTCAAAATTTATCTCCTTTTAGCTATCAATGGAGTTAGTAATTAATATTGACTTAGAACTGAGGAAATGCTCAATTTCACTGATGTGACAGAGTTTATTCTTTTGGGACTAACCAGCCATCGGGAATGGCAAGTTCTCTTCACCCTCTTCCTGGTGGTCTATGTTATCACCATAGAGTGTAATATTGGCATGATCATGTTAGTTAAGGTCAGTCTACAGCTTAACAGTCCTGTGTAGTTTTTCCTCAGTCACTTGTCGTTTGTTGATGTGTGCTTTTCTTCTAACGTCACCCCTAAATTGTTGGAAAACCTGTTATCAGAGACAAAAATTATTTCTTATGCTGGTTGTATAATCCAGTGTTTCTTCTCCATTGCCCTTGCCCATGTGGAAATTTTTATTCTTGTTGTGATGGCATTTGATAGATATATGGCACTTGGAAACCCTCTGCTCTATGGCAGCAAAATGTCAAGGGTTGTCTATATTCAACTGATTTCTTTCCCTTATAGATATGGTGTTTTGATTAGTCTGGCAGCAGCATTATGGACTTATGGCTTGTACTTCTGTGGGAAAATTGAGATCAACCACTTCTACTGTGCAAACCCACCTCTCATCAAAATAACCTGCGCTGGGACCTTTGTGAAAGAATATACAATGATCACACTTGCAGGCATTAAATTCACATATTCTCTGAGTATAATTATCACATCATATCTGTTCATTCTCATTGCTATTCTACAGATGCACTCAGAAGAAGGAAAGCGGAAGCCTTTTTCCACCTGTGGGTCCCATTTGACAGCTGTCATCATTTTTATGGAACTCTTATCTTTATGTATCTCAGACGTCCCACAGAGGAGTCTGTGGAGCAGGAGGAAATGGCGGCTGTGTTTTATACCACAGTGATCCCTATGTTGAATCCCATGACTTGCAGTCTGAGGAATAAGGATGTGAAAGAAGCCATGAACAAAGTGATCTGCAGAGCATGTTTAACAAAATAAAATAAAATTGAATTAATTTTGTCTTCTATGTCTCATCAGTATTTATTTGGCAACTGGTTATTGCTCATTTACAAAGTCTCAAATTCAGAGGAAAAAGTACATTACCCCATTCCTGTAGTTGTGAGTATAGGATTAATTAAAAAATAATAAATTAATTAATTGAAAAGGATATTTGAACTAAAGTTCGTAGGTACATTAATTGAAATTTATCAACTATTTAGCTGGAACAAAAAGCTTTTGTTTTTCTTATTCAAAAATGAAGTGGATGAGGGGCTGGCCCAGTGGTTCAGGGGTTAAGTTCCCACATTCTGCTTCGGTGGCATGGGGTTCTCTGGTTCAGATCCCAGGTGTGGACCTATGCACCACTTGTCAAGCCATGCTGTGTTTGGCATCCCACATATAAAGTAGAGGAAGGTGTACACGGATGTTAGCTCAGGGCCACTCTTCCTCAACTAAAAAGAGGAGGACTGGTGGTAGATGCTAGCTCAGGGCAAATCTTCCTCAAAAAAAATAAATAAATAAAGAGTACGAATTTGGGAAATACTTATCAATTTGCCCACTTAGAGAGTAATTTGGGGCAGAAAAGTGACAGCATATTTCATTTAGTTGTCCAGCATGAGGCCATAAAAATAGTCATTTCTCTGATGGTTATGAGATTGTTTAAGGTTTAAGGCTTCTTTCATTGTGAAGGTTTGGTCTGTCCAGAGAGTACTGCTTTGGAAATAGCAATGTTATTGTATTTAATTCTTTTTTACATTTTTGGTGTTTACAAGCCACAATATGATAAGTGTCTTTCTTTTACAGATTCCAGTAACCACCATATTTCAACTCCAATGTTGGCAGGGACAGAATTGTGCACTTCACATGTGTCCCCGCCAAAGTGTCTTTGGTCTCACTGAAGAGTGGGTAGAATTAGTGGATAGATGTGTCATTTTGAAAGCACAGCTCTCCAGATTCCACTTAATAAATTGTATTTCGCACATCTGCAGCTAAGATATGGAACTTAAATATTTTAAAATAATTTTTGTGTTTGAAAGAAATAAAGTATTTAGAATGGCCTATTGAGAGTTAAAAAATAACATATGCTGCCATAATATATTAACAGGACTTGGTTCACACTTTTATTCTACTTCATTTTTAGGAAGTACAAGCACGAGGCAACAATTTTGTCATTTGGACTTCCTTTGGTCTCTATGTCCCATAAATAAATATAAATAAATATAAGACACAAATAAATATGAACATACATACACACAAAAGTGTATTCATACATATATATATACATAGATGATCTTTTATTTTGTTGTAGGAAACACATAAAGAAATTTAATACATATATTTAAATTACACATTTAATTAATTGCAAATTCATCTGCAAAGAAGCATCTATAGAACAAAATTGATGCAATATGAGAAAAAACCCTTCTCTTTGTCCAATTTTGAGTTTTCATTTTCCTTAAGAGAAACTAGAAATGAATATGAACTCATTTTCACATACTCACATATATCTTGGGCAACACTTTAAAGCGATTTCCATATAAACACATTGCTATTTTAGATTAAATTATATCTCTGTGTCTATAGTTGTAAACTTTGAACTTCCTAAAGAATTTAAGAGCTAACATACTTACTGTCACTTTTGAGGTGAGATAAAAGTTGTTTGTTTTGGTAATAAAACTATGTATTGGGGAACTCTTGATATGCCATATTATTTGCTGATGACTAATAAATTTCAAACTATGTTTTAAAAAATTATTTTGATTGAGGTATCATGGGCATACAATATTTTATTATTTTCAGGTGTGCAGCCTAATAATTCCATATTCGTATACATTGAGAAAGGATCACCACAATAAGTCTAAGTTAGCATCTATCACCATATATAGTTAATTTGTGTGTGTATGATAAGAATTCAAAATACAAGTTTAAAGCATTTTAATAGGTGTTAGCAGGTGGATTTGGATGACCTTTGTTATCTCTTTGTTTTCATATGTGAAATCCTTTCTCTACTTACTTTATTGGAAAGACATTTAGTTAGTTTTTTAAAGAGTGTTCCATGGAGAATTGTGATGCCAAGGTCAATGGTTAAACCATGTTTCTGGTTTGAGTTTACAAATTTCAAATTAATCTGTTGGTGACCTTGGAGAAGTCACTTTTTGCAATTCATCTAGTTAACTTCTAGCGTGTACTCTCTGATCTCTGATACCTCTTCTGGCTCATATTTCCATCAGTCTAAATTCCTTGGCAGAACCTAAAGCAATTTTGCCATTTGCTAAACATTCAGAACAATTCCATAAAATACTTTTAAACATGGATCTTATTGCTACATTTATTTCTAAATCTATCAACTTCATTACATTTAAGAATCTCCAACATCTAACCATAAAGCATCTTTCTCTCTTCTGTCAATCTCTCTATTTCTTGCTCTCTCTGACATACACACACACACACACACACACACACACTTTCTTTTTTTCAGATGCACATTTCCTTGAGAGAGTGAATATTACATCAGAATTCCCTGGTGATAATGAGTTTATCTCATAGACTTTCTCCATAATAACTGAGAAGGGACTCAGAAGTTCTGGGTACTTGGCGGCTGAAGAATGCAGAGGAAAACTTTGCCTGAGCACAATAATTTTCCCTAATCTTCCAGACTAAATAAATGTAATTAGTATATAGTTTAGAGTCTCTTAACAGCCCAGGTTGGCATTCTGCTTCTTTAACCTACTAGCTACCTAATCTTGGTTGAGAATCTTAAACTCATCACTATCTAACATATGCATATTTTTTCTTCAACATAAGGATAATATTAGTCACAATACTATAGTGGTTGTCAGATCATAATTGTAAACTGATTTGTGGTCAAACTCTCCAAATAATTTCAATTTTTTTAAGTGTTACATATGGGATAGGAATTGTGCTGAGAGTTACATCGATATTATTGGAGATCCTCACATCACTCTGTAAGATAGTAGTTTTCCGGTTCTAGTGATGAGTATTGATGCTGAGAATTGTTACTTACCCAAGATGATGTGGTTGAAGTGGGAGAGCCAAGGTTTTATTCCTGATCTGCCTGACTTCAAAGTCAATGCTCTACTGACACCCAGAAAAGCCTAAATTCAGTGAGACAAATTGTTCACTATAATTGGCTACTTCACCAATGACCTCTACTTGGACTCATTTTCCACCAGTGTTCGCAAGTGATTTACATTGTCGAGGCATCTGACATCTATAAAAAAAACTATGAGATGCATAAGGCATGCATTATGTGATTGTATATCCTGACAGGTGGTGCTCATTATAATTTTTTTTTTTTTAAGATTTTATTTTTTCCTTTTTCTCCCCAAACCCCCCCGGTACATAGTTGTATATTCTTCGTTGTGGGTCCTTCTAGTTGTGGCATGTGGGACGCTGCCTCAGCGTGGTCTGATGAGCAGTGCCATGTCCGCGCCCAGGATTCGAACCAACGAAACACTGGGCCGCCTGCAGCGGAGCGCGCGAACTTAACCACTCGGCCACGGGGCCAGCCCCCAGGTGGTGCTCATTAGAACTGTAGCACAACAGAAAAGAAAGTGACGTACCGAAATTTTACGTGGTGCAAACCAAGAATATTTTCCTGAGATGCATAATTGTTGAGCGTGAATGAAAGAGAGAAGAATTCGTGTGAAGGTAAGAGTTTATTCCATGACATCAAGAATTTTGATTTCTTAATTTTATTATAAGAATTATTGTTCCAATTATGCTCCTTAACTCCTCCTACCCCTGAGATATTTCTCGAATTTCACTCAATGTTTCTTCCGTAATTACCCGGACAGTTGCTTAAGGAGGCGCTCTGAATGTTCTCAATGTTGAAGATTCAGTTATAAATAGTGAGAAATTTTGATCTGCTGTTCTCCTTTGCTGAAGGTGGGTCTGCAAATTGTATATGCTTTACAGTACAGATGAATGCAGTCAAATCTTTTAATTTTTATTTATATTTTGAAGAGAAGACTGAGACCTCATTTTTAGACTTATTCATTATCACAGTCTTCTTCTGTGTGGAATTATATTACTGGGAAATATTCTTATTTCTATCCAGAGTTTATTCAAAACATCGTAAGAATGCGCTTGTTACAAGCTCATTGTCACAAGCAAACTTACCAATTGCAAATTTTTTATTTATGATTTTTTACCCTTTGACTCTTCTCTACCAAGGCTATTGATTTTCATGTTGTTGTGTCAAAATCTATGTGAATGGAGTTGAAGATCTTGCATCAGTGGGATACTTGAACCAGTAATTATACCTTCACTGTTTTTCTTCAAGAGAAATTATTGAAAGGTTAATAAAAATAGAGTTCCTTATTTGTAAATTATGCATCCCATCTTCTCCATTGCCTTGATGAATGATGCACATGTCTGTAATAAATTGGTTCTAACTCAGAAGTCATTTGGTTGCCTCTTCCCAAGTTTATGTGATCACCTAAACTTAGGGGAGTAGGGAGAAGAAGTGGTCCAATATCTTTGTAGTTTACCCTATTTCAGGGTCGCACTAAGGCTATCCTAGAGCCTCAAAGATGAAATACTAGAAGAGTAACTTTCTTGCGTCTTGGAGGAAAATCAAAATGAAATTTAAATGGAAAGAAATAGAATAGCAAATGGGTTATCAAAAGACCAGCAATATAAAGTTATTAAGAGTACAAGACTGCAGTCAAATTAATTGGTTTGCACCCCAATCTCATCAAATGGCAGACAACTGACCCAGGGAGACCTTCTTAGTCTTTCAGTGCTTCAGTTTCCTCATTTGTAAAGTGATGATGCTACTAGAACCTGTGTCATGCAAAAGGTTTAGTAAGCATTCAATAAATGTTGCTATCCTTACTAATATTATACATTTCAACCTGTTGCCCCTACAGCAATCTTTCTTGGATCGTTTTAATAATATTGGAATATTGTAATGTGATATGTGAAGCTGATCTAGACATCAATATGTTTTAAAAAAGTCATATGTGTGAATATATTCCTGAATATCTGTTAAATGTCGCAAATAAGCTGGACAGTTTAAGAATTCCAAAATAAATGAGACAAAGAACACTACCACAGAACTAACAATTATGTGTAACGAAGAGAAATACACACATTATACATGAACTAAGATTGGAGAGGTACCAGTTTGTGCTTTTTAGATGCTTTGATGCTTTTTCTTTGTTTTATACTTAAAACAGTATAATAGTACCATTAATCGTTAATTACAGAGTTATCTATTCATGGAGAGGGACCAGCTGTTTTTACAAAGAGAAATTTCTGACCTTAGCTCTATTTCCCATACAGAGTCTGTAGCTCTCATCTGGGTAAGTATTTCCACACCTAAAAGGAGCCAAAACAGATGAGCTACAATCCAGGAAATCTATAGAAAAGGAAAGTTTAGTTCAGAACTAAAACTTTAGCGTCTACTATGTTATATGTTCAGTTTACATTAGGTATGGTATATTTAATTTCCATATTAAGCAATTTAAGGGTAAAAAAAATAATTCATAGAGATTAATTAACTTCCCAAATGCACTATGCTACTAATTGGAGGGGGTCATGATAGAATCAGAGCTCATATACTTTTTAATATATAAAGGAATATCTCAAGCAGCACTCTTTTTCAACATGCCAAGCTACTATTTCCTCTTCTGAGCTTTTGCATTTGCATTCCCTTCTTCCTTCATATGTCTGCATAGCTGGCTCTTCTTGTCAACTCAAGTCACCTCTTCAGAGATCTTCGTTGATCACTCTGTCTGTACCTCACCTCCCCTTATTTCTTATCTTACTAGCATGCTGTAGTTTTCTCATAGCAGCTCCACTCTGTAAAATATCTAATTTGTATATTTGTTTATTATTTACTCCTTTTTAACAAGAAGAGATCCTGATGCAAGCCAGAATCTTGTATTACTTGTTTATCTTCATATTCCCAAAATTTAGAATATTTCTAGATATAACAAATATATCTGACATATAATTGACTTTAATATTTATAATATGAATTATTATAAGCAAGTATAAACAGAAGCCCAAGTATAAATCAATACTGTATTCTTCACTGTTCCTATGGAGAATTTAAATTCCCAAGATGATTCTAATCCTACAGACACATCCTTAAGATCCATGTCAAGTTTTTACTTCTTGAAAGAAGTAAACTGGGGAAGTGTATTAAAAGGAGAAAATATTGGAGGGAAAATTTCCCTTGTAGTGACATTAAATTTGAATACAATAATTATAAATTGAATTGATTGCTTCTGAAAACCAGGGAAACCTCATGTGACACAGTGGTTATTAAAACTTGTCACCTAAACTTTGCCTCATGACCTTTATCTATTGACATAATGTTGATAGTGTGTGCTAGGTCATTGAACCACTTGTAGTTTACAACTGACAGAGCCTGAGCTGTTAAATCCCTTTACTGCTAAGAGTAGTAGCAATTAAACAAGCATAACGTTTAGCTAAACAAAATAAGATGACTAGGGATTTCATGTGTTGAAAGCATATGATATCATATGCTGCATCATGGAGGATAATTATGTCAATAACTAGATTGTAACACCAATTACCACTGACAAGTCCTAGCCTGGCTTTAGTCATAATTGAGCCCTGTGGTGATATCATATTGTAATAATTTAGCAAAGTAGAAATGTCTAATTTTAATAATATATGTTATCAATGAATGTAATATGCTATTTTACTGTTAGAAAACTGATAAACATTAATTGTAACTACCTATAAGTCTTATTAAACAAAACATTACACTTATACATTCTCATCTTGGACATTGTGCAAAATCTGCATTGATTTTTAAATTATATGAATTGTAATAAGGATAAATGTGACTCAAAATTTTCCAGAAGGGGCTGGCCCCATGGCCGAGTGGTTATGTTCGTGCACTCCCTTTGGTGATCCAGAGTTTTACGGTTCGCATCCTGGGTGTAGAAGTAACACTGCTCATCAAGCCACACTGAGGCAGCAATCCACATAGCAGAGCCAGAAGGACCTACAACTAGAGTATATAACATGTACTGGGGAGATTTGGGGAGAAGAAGAGGAAAAAAAAAGACGATTGGCAACAGATGTTAGCTCAGGTGCCAATCTTTAAAAAATGAAAAAAAAGAAAGAAAGCAGAGAAGTAATTGGTACAAAAAAAAAAGTTTCAAGAATAAAATAAAGATATTCATGCTTTTTATTTGTCCTTAGGCAATACACATTGAGCCTATGTGAAGGCAATGCCAAATTTCACGGATGTGACAGAATTTATTCTTCTGGGGTTGACCAGTCGTCAGGAACTTAAAGTTCTCTTTTTTGTGGTGTTCCTACTAGTTTACATGATCACCCTTTTAGGGAATATTGGTATGATCATTTTGATCAGCATCAGTCCCCAGCTTCAGAGCCCTATGTACTTTTTCTTGAGTCATTTGTCTTTTGTGGATGCGTGCTTGTCTTCCAATGTCACCCCCAAAATGCTGGAAAACTTGTTATCAGAGACAAAAACCATTTCTTATGTTGGGTGTTTGATGCAGTGTTACTTTTTCATTGCCCTTGTCCACGTGGAGGTCTATATCTTGGCGGTGATGGCCTTTGATCGCTACATGGCCATCTGCAAACCTCTACTTTATGGCAGTAAAATGTCCAGGACTGTCTGTGTTCGGCTCATCTCTGTACCTTATGTCTATGGATTCTCTGTGAGTCTAATATGCACACTGTGGACATATGGCTTGTACTTCTGTGGAAACTTTGAAGTCAACCATTTTTATTGTGCAGATCCTCCTCTCATCAAGATTGCCTGTGGGGGTGTCCACATCAAAGAATACACAATGATTGTTATTGCTGGAATTAATTTCACATATTCTCTCTCAGTGGTCCTCACCTCCTATACTCTCATTGTCATAGCTGTGCTACGCATGCACTCTGCTGATGGGAGGAGAAAGGCGTTCTCCACTTGTGGGTCCCACTTGACAGCTGTTACCATGTTTTATGGGACTCTGATATTCATGTATCTCAGACGGCCCACTGAGGATTCTGTGGAGCAGGGGAAAATGGTGGCTGTGTTTTATACCACAGTGATTCCCATGCTGAATCCTATGATCTACAGTTTGAGAAACAAGGATGTGAAAGAGGCTGTCAACAAAGCAATCATCAAAGCAAACTTGGGGCAGTGAAACTGCAATAGATATTTTTATATGATGCTGCTACCTATTATAAATATCGAGGCATAAAAATTCTAGCTGAAGAAGGACTTTCTAAAGCCAACACTTACAAATACTAAAAGGTCCAATCTAATACCCTGAAGCTGTATCCCATGAACGGACTCTAATTACTAAGCTTGCTTTATCCTACATATGTAATCATATTATTGAAACTGACATATTAGTGTTATTCACAATGTATTTAAAATTGTGCTAAGTCTAGTTATCAGAGGAACTTATAAATAAGTTTAGATAAAGAAATGTTAATTTTGAGGTACCCTTTTTAGAGTCAAACATGACGTCCTAGAATATTTTCTATATGCACATGCTCCTTGACCTAGATTTCACATGAAATATATACTTTCTTGAGAAAAAGAATAAGAATTCATCTCTTTTCCAGGACTACAGGATGTTGATGGACTCTGATTTACCTAAAGTGTTCTGTAATATTTAAATATACAAGGATTTTTTTAAAATGAAATTGTATTCAGAATCTTTAACTATTCTCTCAGTACGATCACAAGATTTGTCCTCAGTATGCATTGTTCAATATTTAACAATGTTTATCTTTTAATAGTCCATTTAATTATCCTAATTCTATTCCTAGGTTTGGATCCTGATATACATTTCTTGATGTTAAAATGGTGAAATATCTCTGATAAATTGCTTTCCTCTCCTCCTCATAATAAAAAAGTGAACTAGTATGAATTTTATGATATTAAAATAAGACCTTTGGCCATAGTACATTGTCCTGCTAAACCTTTGGTTGAAAATGATTTGAAGCTATTGTTTGATTCCAGTTTCTTCTCACTAATGCTACATTCTTTGGTTCTTTACTTAGCAGCTTAAATCAAACTTTCAGTGCCTAGAGTGTATCTACAAGGTTAGAAGCACTGTTTAACTAAGTGCTCTTATACTGATCATGCATTCAGATTTGATCAATATAGTTCAAAATATTATCCCCTTTGGGCTAGGTTGAAAAGCCTCAAAAGATTACTGTTCCATTTATCTAGATTGGTGCATCTATAGCATACTTAATCTACCTTCCATTCTTGCTACAGGTAGAATACAACGTTGTCTAGCCTTGACTACTCTTGCTAATTTACCAGGATAAAGGAAAATGGGTATTAGAAGTGATTCCTGATGAGTGAGTTTATTTTTGGGTAACTGCTAATCCAATTAAAGGGAATGTACATTTGAGGATGTGAAGGAGGACTGAGAAGTAGCATACAGTTGTGGTAAAAACACTGGCAAGATAGACTAATTCATGCAGAGTACTGTTACTCAGGCTAATGTACTAATTAACTGTGGGCAACTATCCTGTAAATGGATTTGAAGAGAGGCAGGTGGTGGTAGGGGGAGGAGAGTTCTCTTTCATAACTTTAGATTCTGAGCAGGAAGAAAGGGTACCATTGGATAGAATTGGAAATTATGTTAGCAAAGATTTTCATAATTTTGAACTACCCAAATTGGCTTCTAAAGTGTTAAAGTCAAGAGCAAAAAGCAGGGCTGCTCAAGGAGCAACTGCTTTCACAGAGACTGACATTATAACCTGACATTCTAAGATCATATTTTCTGGGATCCTTATGGGAGATATTCCTTAGTCTCTACTATTTCATTTTTGCTTCTGGCAATAAAGCACTGGCCATTCAGCTATTGACCACAGTTTCCATCTTCCTTTCAGGCCAAGTATAAGACATTTTTATGAAATTTTGGCAATAAGCTTTCAGTAGAAAGTTATGTATAAGACCTAAGGGTCATCTCCTCAAGGTCAAAGGTGCTAGATTTGGACATTTTCCTCCCCCTTCCCACTTGAAAATGTCACTGAAGTGGTTGCCCTAGACTCATATATGGAAGCCATATGTTGAGAGTCTAATTGCTTTACCCAAACCTCTCACTCACATTGTTGCCTGAGAAAGGAATAAAATTCTATCTTATTAAGTCAAGATACTTTGGGGGTTCCCTTGTGATAGCACTTAGCCAGAATCCTAATCTTCCCTCCAAGAGTTCTTATAACAGCTTCCATAAACATGATCCTTGGCATCTCACCTCTGCATCTACTACTTTCTAAGGCAAATTTTGCTTTGAGGACAATCAAGTCTCCTCAGATGCTTGCCTATTCTGGTATTGAGTGCATTGCATCTGATGATCTGTCTAAATCAGAAGGAGGTAAAAACTCAACCTTCTGGCCGTAGATATTAGGTTATATCATTTTTGTCACATTGCCTAATGAGTCTTTGGACTTGTGACAATCTCCAGTTGTCACATTAGTTGCCTGTGAAACCCTTTTGTCCCAACTTCTAGGCCACTTCTTTCTACTAGCATTTTCAGATACTTAACAACATCCTTTCTTAGGATTAATAATTCTTAGCCATTTTCTTTACAATGTGTTTGTAGGTATAGGCTAAGTGAGCTTCCATCAAACATTTTAGCCAATGCACATCTTTAGCTATTGTTACTCATTATGGCTTGAATTGTGTCCTCAAACAAGGTATGTTGAAGGCTAACCCCAAGTACCTCAGAATGACATTATTGGAAAATAAGATCATTGCAGATGTAATTAGTTAAGATGAGATCATATTGGTGTAGGGTGGGCCATTAATCCAATATGACTGATGTCCTTACAAGAAGAAGGAAGTTTGGACACAGACATAGAAGGGAGATGGCCATGTGAAGACAGAGGCAGAGGTTGGATTCATGCTGCCACAAGCCAAGCAGTGCCTTGGTCTCCCAGAAGCTGGAAGAGGCGAGGAAGGATACTTCCCTGGAGCTGCAGAGGGAGTGTGGTCCTGCCAGTAACTGGATTTCAGACTTTAGACTCCAGAACTGTGAGAGAATAAATCTTTTTTGTTTTAAACCATCTACTTTGCAGTACTTGTTAAGGCAGGCTAATAAAACTAATACATTACTGTTTTGTTGCCATATTAGAACTCTGGTTTTCCTATGAGGCTCTTTTTCAGTCTTCAGGGCTATACCCTGGCAGGGTAAGCTATCATCCTTCCTCTTCTTCAAACTTAACTGAATGTTCTTTCGGGAACTGTGTGATTTTGCAACAATCTCACCTGATTCTGGTATGCTCCCCAGAGGAAGGGGCGCAAGATTCCTTTTCAAAAATTCAATAACTTTAAACTCTACTCATACTGCCTGCCAATCTCAGGTTGAGACTTTACTACTTGTGGTCAGGGAAATGGCTCTTTTGTCATTCTGAGTTCTTTCCTACTTTTCAGTTTATCATATAACCTCTGTCCTCTTCTCTTACCTATTTAATGTTATGCTTTGGAATTACGAAACAAGCAAAACCAAGAGAACAGCAACAAAGATTTTCTCCTTTCTCGAATTTGTGCCCTTGGCAATTGACAATGACATCCAAGATTAGTTTCTCTGCTATGATGCTTCCTCAAATAAAATGAAGAAATCAGGTTAAGAAGTGGAAAGTCATATTTGTAACACTGCTTTCTCTCCAGAATTTATACAATTTGTATTCACTTCAAACACCTGATTGTTGCCTTAATGGTGGTGTTGGGGTAGAATGAGGCAGATATAAAAATAATTTTTGAAATGTGCAGTTTAATATTTCAATATTGATGTCTTCACATAAACCTAAAATCTAAACTTAACCATGCAATCCATACAAAGATAATTTGAATGACTTAAGCTAACCTGGTTAGCACAGGCTTCTGATTTACTTCTATACAGTAATTTCTTTTGCCAGTATTTCCCAAAATACAATACATGGTGTAATTTTATATAGTACACAGACATTTAGTTAATTGAAATGTTTGAGTATATATATTTTTGTTATTTTCTATTTATGGTAATTGACATTTTTCTCATCTGCAGTGGTTATATAAAGTTTAGTTTTCAGATTTATTTAAATAAAGTGCTAGTCAATTTAAGAAAAATATGCTAATCAAATAATAAATGTGATATGCCAATGTAGGAAGAATCATAAATCATAACAATAACTAAAAGACGGAAAACACAAACCTATGACAAAGTCAACACAATCTTACACACACACACTCTCTACCTATCATATATGTGCATATATAGTTAGAGTATACACATTATATAGTACAATATATGTATATATTATATACAATTGTGTATATATACCCACATATATAATATACATAATATACACATGTACATATAATATATAAAATATATAATATGTCTGTGTATATATGTATATATATACAATTCTGTGTATGTTTATAAATACAGCAACCTGTTGGGATACAATTGCCTATCAGGCACTATTTCCTATTGGGTTTATAAATACCCTATTTTCATTTTTTTAGAGTTCAATAATTTCTGCAGTTGCCCAAAACTATTAAGTGATTCAAGTGAGACTGAAAATTCAGTAAGTCTGTTGTGAAAGTCTCTGTTGTTATACTATTGGTTAATATTAGTCATATAATATTCAAACAGATTTGGAGGGAACTCAGATATCCATTGTGCTTCCTTCATTGTTCAAGGAACTAAAAATCTAGAATAGAACCAACTTTGAGTTCCTGAGCTTTATGAGTACCACTCACCCAGAAATGAATGATGTCAAATCAACTTTTCATCTTCTTCCCACCACTCACAGGTGGTTTTGAAGAAGACAGAGACATTATCTAATGTCACTTAGCTAGAAGTGATGAAGCTTAGGTTTGAACTCAAGATTATAAGATTCCAAGAACTAGTTTCTTTCTATTTCACTGAGATACCACAGCTTGAATGCAGACAGATGTTGATCACTGGTCATGCCTGGGTCTGAATTGTGAGCTTTTTGGTGAGATGAAATCAGGAATGACAAAATTAAAAGAGGAAATCAGCTCATGATCGGAAAGGGGTCATAGTAACCCTGGCATGTACCAACAGCGTGGCTTCATTTTGGTCATTTGATAATAAACTTCATTTTGTCCATTGTTCATTTTGTTCATTTTTTTATTGTTTATGACTTGATTTTCAAATGAACAAAATACATTTCCTGGGTCTCTAGATCCATTCTGATACCTATTACAGTAGCACATAGGTCATAGTAACACAGACTTATAATTCAATACATTGATCAATACATTTACTTTGGAATCCATTCACAATCTACTTGCCTCATTTTTGGAGGAGGTCATCCAGAGGGTGAGACTACCAGTTGACTCTCCAGCTGGACCTGAGCAATCAGAGGCTACTCACTCCCTCTTCTGTCCTGGAATATATGTTCCACTCATCATTCCCATAATGGGGAATGCTCCAAGGACATAGCTTTGAGAGAGTAAAGCATTGAGAACACCTGGACGATATATGTGACCTCACTCAGATAAGCCCTGTGTATAAACATTTAAGATTCTGGTGGATGGGTGTGGAGATCTCATCTTGCAGCCACCCAAGAGAAGCGTCATATGTAAGTTCCCTTCCTTGTTAAAGCTGCCACCTACAAATCTGGAGTGGACTGTCTCTTTCTTTGGTGTTCTTTGCCCTCTTTGTAGGGAGCTCAGTTTCAGATTTTTCTGGGGAAACTCCTGAGGTTGTGAACTAACAGTTACTTAAAAAATTATTTTAAAAAACCCACATAAACCACTCAAAATGGCTTAATAAAAATAAATGTCGTTTGTATCTTTGTTTTTATTTTTGAATAAAATCACAGTGATATGTTACAAGACTCAAGAGTGGGAAACATAACCAGGCTTCACAAAAAACCGTACTTGGGCCCTGGACACTAGAAACAAAGATAGCTACACTCTTTCGTTTGTTGAACCCACATGGATTTCTCCCATGTAAATTTATTTTTCTTTCTCTACAAACCAGCTTTCTATTTCTCAGTGTATAGGAAAGTATACAATGGAAAACTCACTCAGCTCCAGAAACCACTTAACCTAAGATTAAGTGATCAGTTGAGACTCACTAGAATTACAAGATTACAATTTCAAATTCCCTTGAAAGACATCTGATTGGCTGGTCCTCAGTCATGTGACCACTCCAGTGTACTGTGCTTATAGGGGTAGAATCAGTAGGACAACAGTGGATGTCACATTCCACCTCTGTGAGGAGGGAGATTCTCAGAGGGGAAGGGTCATTGTAAGCAGGAAAACAGTCTAAATTGTGTCCATTTGGTTTGCTTCCTGACTCATTCACTCATTTTTCCGCCATCATTCAGAATGGTTACAGGGGTCATATTAGACACTAGGAGTCAAAAATTGTAGAAGATAAATTCATCCTACAGTATCCCAGGAATTAAGTATGTCAGATTGGAAGGCTAAACTCTGTACACAAGCCACACTTAAGCATTTCATGACACCTTGGCAGACCGATGAGGCAGAAGTTATATTTACACTAGAGTCTGGTGGGCTTCACAAGAAAAAGAATCAAGATTGACAATTTGTCCCTTATTTATTTTTAACAGGCTTAAGACATTTCTTTTCCAAATTAGTACTGCCTTATTCCACATATGCCCTTGTTCTCCTAAGGGCCTGATGCAATTCTCCCACACTTGGAGGACTCCACAAGGTACTTGTGGCTAGTAGCTCATGCTACTGGAATTTTTGCCTTGTTTGCACATTAACTGTCTTAATCACCCTTCTTTGACACTTTAGCTCTCTCTGAGTCTCACTAACTCATATTGAAATTAAACAATTATTTTTGTAATTATTTGATAGATATATGTCCCTTCTACCAGACTATTAAGCACTATCAGGAGGAGAATGTGTTAGTTTTTGCTCTCTATTGATGGTGCACAATATCAAGCACAGGGTAGATGTTGAACATTTGACTTTATAAGTGAAACAGACAAAGTTCTTACTTCACAGTTGAAGGTTTAAGTGGGTTTTAGATTATGTTGCTTTATAATCACCCAACATTGAGCTACATTCTTGGAATCTAACAGCAACCATATCTATCACTTGGTTCTAGGCTATGCCTTCCTGTCCCCAAGACCATTGTAATTTCTTCATATCACCAAAACTTCAAAGGACATTTACAGAGTACAGCTTTGCTAAGGGAATTTAAGGATGTTTGCTTTTTTGCTTTGACAGGGTAATAAAAGGGAATATGGCTTTCCAAACACTAATCCTGACTCACAGATCTGCATAGTGAAAAATAACATTTTTAAAGGACATAATAATAATGTAATTTCAGGGAGTCATCACTAGTGAATCTAGTGGTGGTCAGACACAGAGTGAGGAATAGACAGGGTACAGTTGAGGATCAGGCTATAGCATAAAATGACGGGAGGATGGACAATAAACTTATCTCATCACCTTTCTTGACTCCTTCTCTATCCTCCACTAATTCACAAAACAGAAACACTTTTGAAAGGAGCAGATAAATCTTATTATCAGTTGAATAGGAACTCTCCAGGTCAAAGCTATCAGTGTTACATACTCAAACAGCAGCAATTTGTTAAGAATTTAAATTTTAGGGGGCCGGCCCGGTGGTGCAGTGGTTAAGTGCTCACATTCCGCTTCTGGCAGTGCTTCGGTTCACCGGTTCAGATCCCAGGTGCAGACATGGCACCACTTGGCAGGCCATGCTGTGGTAGGCATCCAACACATAAAATAGAGAAAGATGGGCATGGATGTTAGCCCAGGGCCAGTCTTTCACAGCAAAAAGAGGAGGATTGGTGGTGGTTTTAGCTCAGGGCTAATCTTCCCCAAAAAGAAAAAAGAATTTATAAAGAAAGAATTTAAATTTTACCCCTTTAAACATTTCATCTTATTATAGACTATATGAAAAATAGAACTTATGTACAAAATAACTTTACTCATATAAAGAATGGTAAAAATGAATTTACTCCATCAAAAGATTATAAAAACAACATATCTACGTGTGGCATTGTTCCAAGACAGGCATTATTCCAAGTCGTTTCTTAAAGTTTGTTAGAGGCAGGACATAATATTTTTCAATGGGTTCCCTCAAGGCACTTTTTACCTCTTGGTTACTCAAACTCTACATCATGGGGTTCAACATGGGAATGACTATTGTGTAGAACACAGAGTCTCTTTTGTCTGTGCCAAGGGAATGGTTTGATTTTGGCTACAGATAAATGAAGATCAGAGTCGCATAGAATATAGTCACAGCTGTCAAATGAGAGGCACAAGTTGAGAAAGCTTTGCAACTCCCTTCTGTAGATTGGATTCTCAAAATTCAGCCACAGTGTATAAGTAAGATCTATGGGCGGTGGACAAAATGCTGATCATGTTAAATCCAGCAAGGATGAAAAACAAAATTTCTTTGAAGCTGGTATCTGAGCAGGTAAGGGTCATCAATGGGATGTCATCACAATAGAAGTGACTGATGATGTTGGGGCCACAATAGACCAGTTGGGAAGTAACTACTGTGTGGAGCAAAGCAACAGAAAAGCTGTCTAAGTACGGACCCACTAACAGCTGCATAAACAGTTTTTGGGGCATGATCACCATGTAGAGAAGTGATCATAAGCCATTATTGCAAGAAGATCTCTCATATAAAGAAGTTCAGGAAAAAGCCCAGCTGTGTTGCACATGCATAGAAAGTTATGGACCTGTGGTTGGCCAGGATGGTCTCCAGGAACTTGGGGACTATTGATGAGGATTGAAATAGGTCTACAAAGGCCAGATTACTTAGGAAAAAGTTCATGGGTCTGTAAAGTCAAGAATCCAATCGTATTAATGAAATCATCCCCACATTCTCTACCAAAGTTACAGTGTATACCACCAAAATGAGCAGAAAGTGAATGATCTCAATCTCTCTATGGACAGAAAAGCCTGAAAGAATGAATTCCATCACCCTTGTGCTATTACTTTCAGTCATTTATTCCAGTTTCTCCACTGCTGAAAAAGGACAAGATAGAGTCAGACAGAAATCATTGAGACTAAGGAATTGTCATCACACACCAATTTTTGTGTGCTTTAGCTCAAAAAACTATTGTTCATTGCAGTAGAATATCAAAACAAACAAATACATCCCATTTCAAACTCTCCTCTCTATCTGTTTATACATTTACAAGGACAAAAGTTGAGGGCCAATAGAAATAAATCAACTGAAAGCTGCACAGTAAAGATAAAAAAACAAACAAATCATTTTTTGTTTGTAAAGATATTTAATATTTTATATTCAGATCATTTAAAATTATATTTGATAAGGATAAGAAAAATTTTTATTTCCAGCTCCCTTATTTTCTTTTTGGTGAAGCAAAACTTGAGTGTACTAATTTTATATCTTTTTAAATAGATATTTTTATTGTAGTTTAACAAATATTTATCAGGCTAAATTAAAAGCTAAGCAGAATATTCAATGGGGAGAAAAAATGAGGCCATTAAAATGTTTCTACTTGTGAATCAGGCAAATTTTGAATTCATATGTAATTAACTTATTTTAAAATACTGCTTTCTAAAAATTAAAAAAAATACACTCATATTAGGGCTAGAATATAGATATTTTAAAAGTATAGTTCTCTATATTAACGTGTTCTATAGTGTTGTATTTTAATCACTTCCAACATCTATAATCAAGAGTGTTTTCTACAATCTCTGGTAAAACTTCAGTGAAACAATAGTATACATCCTGCTTTCAAAAGCTAGTAATCTCTTGGACAAGAGAAAGAAGGATTTTCTGGAAGTAATACTCTGTCCTATGATATGTAACCTGAATGGTGTTACTGGGTGTTATGTACCTCTATCCACTTCTGAAACTGAAAAAGCTAACTTTAATTTTGGGAGGAAAGTAAAGAATAAGAAACTCTCAGCATATCAAAATAAAAAATAAAATGTGTAAAATAAGAACCATAATTCCTTTTCCTGCTCAAAGATATTGCCTAAAGAGAAACTTTTCCTTTTCAACAGTTTGGTGTGAGGGGTCAGAAAGTCTGTCCTTTTAATTTTCTCTTCTCCTTGTACTGACAGCTTAATACTATAACTTGAACATAATATGTTCTCCAAAATCAAAACAAATATACACACACATATGCAAATACACATACATAACTTGCATACATATATGTATATGCATATATGAAAACACAAACATATGTACACATACATGTGTACATAAAATCTCACATGAAAATCATTTTCTCCCTTATCTGTTTGCTTTTCACTGAGTGGACTCAAAGCCCACCTTGTGAGAGGTGTGTTTGAACTGCCTTGTCTTCCTGAACTGGCATCTTAACACAGCTATCGGTACTATAACTCACTATTCTGGGAATATAATGAAGGAGGAAATGAGGAAGTATTGATTCAGCCAGCGTTTGCTCCCTTGCAGACATGGGAACATATTTAGTCTGGTCCCACTTTTGGTCTTCCATGATTAATATCACTTTGGGCATTTTAGAAATAATTAGTGGAAGTTTTTGTATTGAGTTTTTTTTTCTTTTTTTTTTTGCTCATACACTGGAAACAGACTGATTTTACTTCTCTGTATATCAATAATAAAAGGAAAAAACATAACTCCCACACATCCTCATCAATTTCAAATTTTGAAAAGACAAGTTCCAATTTTTGTATATTTCTTTCACTTAAGAATGTCTTTGATACACATTTTTTAAACCATCAAATTTTTCTCCTAAGAGAAAGGCAACTCTCACAGAACAAATGCTGTTCTTCCAAAGGAATTGGCTTCTGAAGTTTTATCAACAGATAAAAAGTGTCTTCTCCTTCTGAAGGAAGCCCAAGTCTCAGCGCTCAGCTGAGAGAGATTTTTTATTTTGAGAGGGGTATTTCATTCTCGAGGGTAGACATGAGCTTCAGTTGGAGCAGAGTTAGAGAGGGTCATCTATTTTCTTTTCTTTTCTTTTTTGTTTTTTCGCTGAGGAAGATTCACCATGAGGTCACATGTGTGCCAATCTTCCTCTATTTTTATTTTTAGTATGTGAGTCACCAGCACAGCATGGCTGCTAACAGAGTGGTGTAAGCCCACAGCAAGGAACCAACCCCCGGCCACTGAAGTGGAACATGCTGAAGTTAACCACCAGGCCACTGGGTCTAGCTACAGCCATTTTCATTTTAATGGGGGAAATTATGGATTATTTGGGAGAGGAGGGCTATGGAAATGACCAACCTTACCTGTTAACCTATCTGGTTGGGGAAAATCTGAATATTTCCATAGAGTCATTTTCAATGACTCTCTGGGATAGTGAGTGTATGTGAATGTATGATATAGCCCTTTATATAGTGAAGTCCATATTCCTTAGAGAGTTAATTCCTAATGTTCCCCAGACATGACAGCCTCAGGGTCACTGACCCTCTGTAGTGCAACTGTGATTAGAAAGTTTCAATTAGAAAAAGATTACCCTATACAAACAAAAATAGTATTAGGCCGTATTTTAAATCGAATGATCTGACCATGAAAACTCTAGTCCTTCATTATGAATAACCAATTTAATTTGTATAAACAAAACAAAGAAAAGCAAAAACAAATGGAAAAAATTTTAAATATCTCAAACTCGTCTAATATATTGTTACCATTTGTTTACATTTGTCCCTTTTCTCTTGACTTTCTTAGTCAGAGGGAATTTGATAGAATCTTTTGTTTTACCATTTTCTGATAGTGTGTTTTATACCTAGAAGTTATACATTATAAAGCAGACAAACCTCTTTATTTTTTATTTGCTAAGTGTAGACATGAAAACAGTAGCAAATCCTCTGTATCTACATCCTAAAGTGTTAACATTTAACTTTCTAAAATCACATTGCCTTAATTTGTCGTGTGACCTGAGGCAAACATCTAAGTGATTTGTTTGTCCAAATAGCTAATTGCTGTATTATTAATTATATAATCCATCTCTATCTTATTAATTTACAATTAACTTAGACTTTAGAAATATCACCCAATTTACTATAATAACTCAATAAAATCAACCAGCTTCTATATATCATAAAATCTTTGAAGTTTAAAAACCTTGATAGGTCCAGGGCATTTTTATATATCCTTACTTTTGTAAGAAAATAATTTTTTCCAGAATATAAAGTGTATATATACTGTGTATAAAATGTTATATAGAGAAAGATATAAAAAATACATGTATAAATCATCCACTAGAAGTAATTGCTCTTTAAGTTTTGTCTTTTTTCTCTTTTTTCCTTCATATTTTTATGCACTTTGTTAAATTGGGCTCATAGAGCATATGAAAATTTACTACTTATAATTTCCATTTTTTAACCAGCAATGTATCATGATTTTACACACTATTTAATATTCTTTCCAAAGCATGCCTTCTAATACATCTGTAACAGTTCCTATTTTAAAATTTTGTGATTTTTTTCAAATTAGTAAAATAATGCTATTACAAATTCTATTATTCAACATTTATTTAGAATGATCCAGTATTTTTAGGATAAAATATTAAAAGATAGAAATGTTGAATAAGAGACTGTGTGTACTTTAAAACTTTTTGCTTATTGCTAAATTCCCTTTTTCTAGCATTGTTTCTTGTAAAGTTGTTTATGTTAACATGTTGCCTCCAATTTATGTCCTCTCACTTCTCTAGAAATCATTCCAGTAAGCCTTTTACCTCTTGTTTTCAACTGAAAGTCCCCTTACCAAGGTCACATTATTTAACTGATCAGCAACATTTGCAGAGTTAATTATTCCTTGATTAACTTTCTTCACTTGGATTCTCACACTCCTGGTTTTCCTCCTAGATGTTTCTTCTCAGTTTGAAGGCTGGTTCCTCCTCTTTGCCTTCACCTCTAAACATTAGAGAGCCGCAAGCTCAGTTCTTTGTCATTTTGTCTATTTATATCTATACATTTTCCTTTGTTAATTTCATTCAGTTTTATACCATTTAACAATGTTCATATGCCAATAATGGTCAATGCAGCTCTTCAACCTAGTATACTCCTCTGAATTCTAGACTCTCATATTCAACATCCTACTTCAAATTTTACTTGGATGTGCACTAAGCATCTTAGATTTAGTGTCCAAAACTGAGTTTCTAATACCCTGCCCCTCCCCACATCAAGCCTGCTTTTCTCAAACTCTTCTTATCTCAGCACATGGAAACCCTATGGTTGCTCCAGGAAAAATCCTTACAGTGACCCTTGACTCCTCTTGCTCATATTCCACACCCAGTCTGGTAGGAATTCTGGTTTGTGCTACCTTCAAACAACCACTTTTTATCAACTAAAATGCTACTCTGTGGTCTTATCCAGCATCCTTTCACTAGGCTCACTGTCTCCACCCTTTCCCTCTCCAGCTGATTTTTAACACAGAGTAATTCTTTTAAACAGTAAACTAGATTATCTCAATCCCTGGCAGAGAATCTCGCAATGATTGGCATTTCACCCAGAGTAAAATCCAAAATTCTTACAAGGGCCCGCTATTGCATAGTGATAAATGATACTGAGAAAAAAAAATTGTAGATCTTTAGATATTTTAACTCCTTTAATCCTCAGGGCAGCACTTGAGGCAGTTATTTTTACTATTTTTCTTTTAAAGATGATTAAAACAGGACACAGGATGCGTCCAAGTACTGTGATGGCACGTAATGGCAAAGCCAGAATTTGGACCCATATCAACTGCCTCCAGTGTTCTCACACTTCACCAATGTGAAAGTGTCCAGGGGTAAAAGAGTGGGCAGTAAAGATATCTAAGAAAAAGTACTTCATGTATAGAGAACAAATACAAACACCTAAGGGTGGCATACCCTGGACTATTTGAAGTCAGTGTGGATAGAAGGATGGGAATGGGGGAGATAGAGATTAAGATAATTGAAGTCAGAAAGCTAACAATGGCCAGATTATTCCATTTTACTAATGATTAAATAGATGTACATGAAAGAGGAAACATCATTTTACAATGAGAAGCTTGGCACTATTGGGACTCAAATTGCCAAAAACTTTCTGAGAGATTCATTTATTCTTACAATAATTTATGAGTCCCCCGTATATGTCAGGAACTACAGATAAAGTAACTTAGAAAAGAAACTTCTATTGAGTTATTTTTCTTTTTATTTTGAATTTCTAGCTGAATTTACATAAAGTTAATTTTTTTCTTTACTCAATTTCTGGTGCTTAATTTCTATTGTCTCTAGTTTCAACATTTCTTGTTTAACTACAAAGGTGTTTATGGCTATGCATGAATAACCCTCTACATATGCTCTTGTTTGTAGTGGTTAAGTTTCTATTTAAACACACACACATATGCAATTATTTTTCTGACACTTTTAAACTGAAAATTTGATTTACTCTTTCAATCAAGTTTATTTTACTTATTTTTCCTGGAGTGACTTAATTTGATATCTGTTAATATAATGTTTGGATTGTGATGAGATTTTTTGTGGCCTGTCCTATTTCTTGAAAACAGTCAAACCATAGTTTAGAAGCAGTTTATCATAGTTCAGTTAATAATCCATATTCTGAAGCTATACTGAAACCAATACTTTGTCAAATTGTTGCAACTCACTGATCATCACCTACATCCAAACTGTGCACACGTGTCATGTGCCATTCTTACATTGCTAATATATATACTTTACATTTGATATTTCTATCCTATTTTCATTTAGGTAGGCCTTTACTTAGCTGACTCTTTTGGATTTCTTTATTAAGAGAAGGATTAAACATTCATTAGTATTCTTTAATGCATCTATCATGGCCTTCTGGTATAGCATACTTCAAAAACCTTAATTGTGAAAAAAGTATTAGACAGTGAATTTGAAAAATTTTAATCTGTGACTATATTTCCAAATTATTTGGTGGTGATTAATATGCAGTGTCTCACCACAGCATTTGGAAGTTCCCAAGCACCTATTGCCTGTTCCTACTACATAATATGAAAGCATTTAGGTTAGACTTTTCATTTCTAGTCACCGTGCAAAAGTTCAAAATCTCTGGGAAAACTAAGAAAAATGCCGTTTTCTGTAGCTACCATTCTTCATCTGTTGCTTTTAATCAAATAATTGCTGGTCATTAAGTAAAAACAAACTGAAATCAGAGTTTGCTTAAGTGTTGAAGATGAAACTGTCTCTCTGGTCCTTGTTACCAAACTTTCCTTGCCAACAGAATTCCCCAGTGTCATTGCTAAAAGTGGGTTTACTTGCTAATCAGTTTCAAAGGGCCTTATTAAAATGACTGATTTCTCAGTTTTAATATGTCCCCTCAGTCATGGGAACATATTAACTGATGACAATCTCAACAAACACAAAGTTTCTTGAGAGTAATGAATATGCAGTTTAGTTTGAGTGTGTTGAGATCATTATCTGATTACTTAGGGATGCCTTTCTCCTCTACCTTGAAGTATCTCCCTTTGGGAGACACGATAGTGTAGTAAGAAGACAAGATTTGGAGACAGATCTAGGCTTATGCTCAGGCTTTTCTGCTATCTACCCACGTACTCTTGGGAAGATCATAGACTCTGATCCTCAGTTAAGACATGAAAACACTACTTACAGCACAGGGCAATTTTGAGGAGTAAAACTATAATGGATATTGACTTACTATCAAACTTCGAATTGATGATGCTGTAATGATTGCAAGTAGAATGATAACAATAATAACATTGACTAAAATTTATTGGCTACCTATAACATGCCAGGCAAGGTAGTAAAATGTCTACGTACATTATATTATTATTCCTTACAAAACACTATGATGTAGGAAAAATGTTCCCACATTTCAGATAAGAGAGGCTCAGAGCATCTAAATAATTTGTTATAAGTCACAGCTGATAAATGTGTTAGCTAGAATGGAGATTCAGGGTGCAACTGTAGAATGGATGCTCTTAACCACTCTTCTCTCTTTTCTTTCTCTCTCTCTATACACATACATTTAATTAGCCTAATTATAATATTCTCAAAAATAAGTTATTACGGTGTCTCCTTTAGTACCTGCAACAAAAATCTTGGATGCTAGTTCTATTTGTGGTAATAATAAGAATGTTGCCCTAGATAGATAAATACATATACACATATCTATATACATATATCATTAAATTCTTTTAATATATCTCAACCAAGGCAATTCTTTTTCTTCCTCCAAACAAGAATCTTACTATGAGTCCCATATCACAACGGTATCATAGCCCAGAGAAGAGTAAACTATAAAATTACATCACTAAATTCTCTCATTTTTCTTTAAGGAGCATAGACACCATCTATAATACGTGAATTTTTTTCATTTTGAATTCCATTCTTTTTCTACTAATTTTTCTGCATATCAGTCTCTTTCAAATTTGCTGCATGTAATTCCATCACGTTAAGCAACTATTTTGTTTGAAGGAGCTCTTGAAATGAACCTTATTATATTAACACTTTAAAGCTATTTCCATATAAACACATTGCTATTTCAGATTAAATTATATTCCTGTGTCTATAGTTGCAAAGTTTTAACTTCCTAAAGAATTCAAGATCTCACATACTTAATGTCACTTTTGAGGTGAGATAAAAGTTGTTTGTTTTGGTAATAAAACTATGTATTGGGGAACTCTTGATATGCCATATTATTTGCTGATGACTAATAAATTTCAAACTATGTTTTAAAAAATTATTTTGATTGAGGTATCATGGGCATACAATATTTTATTATTTTCAGGTGTGCAGCCTAATAATTCCATATTCGTATACATTGAGAATGGATCACCACAATAAGTCTAAGTTAGCATCTATCACCATATATAGTTCATTTGTGTGTGTGTGTGATAAGAATACAAAATACAAATTTAAAGCATTTTAATAGTTGTTAGAAGGTGGATTTGGATGACCTTTGTTATCTCTTTGTTTTCATATGTGAAATCCTTTCTCTACTTACTTTATTGGAAAGACATTTAGTTAGTTTTTTGGAGAGTGTTACATCGAGAATTATGATGCCAAGGTCAATGGTTAAACCATGTTTGAGGTTTGAGTTTACAAATTTCAAATTAATCTGCTGGTGACCTTGGAGAAGTCACTTTTTGCAATTCATCTAGTTAACTTTTAGCTTGTACTTTCTGAACTTTTAGGTCTCTCTTCTGGCTCATATTTCTATCAGTCTAAATTCCTTGGCAGAACCTAAAGCACTTTGCCACTTGCTAAAAATTCAGAATAATTCTGTAAAATACTTTTAAACATGGATCTTATTGCTACATTTATTTCTAAATCTATCAACTTTGTTATATTTAAGAATCTCCAACATCTAACCCTAAAGCATATTTATCTCTTTCTGTCAATCTCTCTATTTCTTGCTCTCTCTCTCTGACACACACACACACACACACACACTTTCTTTTTTTCAGATGTGCATTTCCTTGAGAGAGTGAATATTACATCAGAATTCCCTGGTGATAATGAGTTCATTTCATGGACTTTCTCCATAATAACTGAGAAGGGACTCAGAAATTCTGGGTACTTGGTGGCTGAAGAATGCAGAGGAAAACTTTGCCTGAGCACAAGTTTTTTCCATAATCTTCCAGACTAAATAAATTTAATTAGTATAGAGTTTAGAGTCTCTTAACAACCCAGGTTGCCATTCTGCTTCTTTAACTTACTAGCCACCTAAACTTGTTGGGAATCTTAACCTCATCACTATTTAACATAGGCATATTTTTTCTTCAACATAAGGATAATATTAATCATAATACTATAGAGGTTGACAGATCATAATTGTAAACTGATTTGTGGTGAAACTGTGCAAACGATTTCAATTTTTTTGAGTGTTACATATGGGATAGTAATTGTGCTGAGAATTACCTCTATATTATTCCAGATCCTCACATCACACCGTAAGATAGTAGTTTCCCCATTCTAGTGATGAGTATTGATGCTGAGAATTGTTACTTATCCGAGGCCACGTGGTTGAAGTGGGAGAGGCAAGGTTTGAATCCTGATCTGCCTGACTTCAAAGTCAATGCTCTACTGACACCCAGAAAAGCTTAAATTCAATGAGACATTCTTCTACTATAATTGACTACTTCACCAATGACCTCTACTTGGACTCATTTTCCCTACATGTTCGCAAGTGTTTTACACTGTCGAGGCATCTGACATCTATAAAAAGAACTATGAGATGATAATGCATGCATTGTGTGATTGTATATCCTGACAGATGGTGCTCATTAGAACTGTAGCACAACAGAAAAGAAAGTAACGGACCAAAATTTTACGTGATGCAAACCAAGAATATTTTCCTGAGATGCATAATTGTTGAGTGTGAATGAAACAGGGAAGATTCGTGTGAAGGTAAAAGTTTATTCCATGACATCAAAAATTTTGATTTCTTAATTTTATTATAAGAATTATTGTTCCAATTAACTCTCCTTAACTACTCCTACCCCTGAGGTATTTCTAGAATTTCACTCAGTATTTCTTTCATAATTACCTGGACAGTTGCTTAAGGAGGTGCTCTGAATGTTCTCAAAGTTGAAGATTGAGTCATAAATAGTGAGAAATTTTGATCTGCTGTTCTCCTTCGTTGAAGGTAGGTCTGCAAATTGTATATGCTTTACAGTACAGATGAATGCAGTCAAATCTTTTAATTTTTACTTATATTTTGAAGAGAAGACTGATACCTCATTTGTAGACTTATTCATTATCACAGTGTCTTTTAGTATGGAATTATATTACTGGGAAATATTCTTTTTTTTTTCTTCTTTGAGGAAGATTAGCCCTGAGCTAACTGCTGCCAATCCTCCTCTTTTCGGTGAGGAAGACTTGCCCTGAGCTAACACCTGTACCCATCTTCCTCCACTTTATATGTGGGATGCCTACCACAGCATTTTGCCAAGTGGTGCCATGTCCACACCCGGGATCCAAACCGGCGAACCCCAGGCCACCAGAAGTGGAACATCGGCACTTAACCGCTGCGCCACCAGGCTGGTCCCACTTGGAAATATTCTTATTTCTATCCAGAGTTTATTCAAAATATCATAAGAATGAGCTTGTTATAAGTTCATTGTTACAAGCAAACTTATGACTTGCAAATTTTTTATTCCTGAATTTGACTCTTTATTCCCTTTGACTCTTCTCTACGAAGACTATTGATTTTCATATTGTTGCGTCAAAATCCATGTGAATGGAGTTGAAGATATTGCATCAGTGGGAATAATTGGACCAGTAATTATATCTTCACTGTTTTTCCTCAAGAGAAATTCCTGAAAGGTTAATAAAAATAAAGTTCCTTATTCATAAATTATACATTCCTTATTCTCAATTGCCTTGATAAATGATGCACATGTCTGTAATAAATTTGATCTAACTCAGAAGTCATTTGGTTGCCTGATCCCAAGTTTATGGGATCACCTAAACTTGGGGGAGTAGGGAGAAGTGGTCCAATATCTCTGTAGTTCAGCCTGTTTCAGGGTCACACAATGCTATCCTAGAGCCTCAAAGATGAAATACTAGAAGAGTAACTTTCTTGTGTCTTGGAGGATAATCAAAATGAAATTTAAATGGAAAGAAATAGAATAGCAAAATGGGTTATCAAAAGACCAGCAATATGAAGTTATTAAGAGTACAAGACTGCAGTCAAATTAATTGGTTTGCATCCCAATCTCATCAAATGGCAGACAACTGACCCAGGGAGACCTTCTTAGTCTTTCAGTGCTTCAGCTTCCTCATTTGTAAAGTGATGATGCTAATAGAACCTGTGTCAATTAGCACAATGCCCACAACATCCATCTGTGCTGTTGCAAATAGCAAGATTTCATCTTTTATTGCTGAATAATATACCACAATATACCATTGTGTGTGTGTGTGTATGTACATATATACATACATATACATATATATATATATATATATATATACTGACATACTCACACACCCCCCGCAACTTTATCCATTCATTCATTAATGGACATTTAGCTTGTTTCCATGTCTTGGCTATTGCAAATAATGCTGCAGTGACCATTGAGATGCATATAGCTTTTCAAATTAGTGTTTTTCTTTTCTTAGGATAAGAAAGTGGAATTGTTGGATCATATAGTAGGTCTATTTTTAATTTTTTGAGGAGTTCCATATTGTTTTCCATAGTAGTTGTACCAAATTACATTCCCATCAACAATGTGCCAGAGTTTCCTTTTCTCCACATCCTCACCAACACTTGCTATTTCTTGATTTTTTGATAATAGCCATTCTAACAAATTTGAGGTGATATTTCATGGTGGTTTTGATTTTCATTTCCCTGATGATTAGTGCTGTTGAGTACTTTTTCATGTACTCATTGGTCATTTGTATGTTTTCTTTGGAAAAATGTCTTCAGATCCCCTGTCCATTTTTTTAAACAATTGGAGTGCTTGTTTTTTTGCCACTAAGTTGAACGAGTTCTTTGTATCTTTTGTATAGTAACCCCTTATCAGATATATGATTTGCAAATATTTTCTCCCATTTAGTATGTTGCCTTCTCATTTTGTTGATGGTTCCCTTTGCTGTGCAGAAGCTTTTTATTTTGATGTAGTTCCATTTGTTTCTTTTTGCTTTTGTTGCTTTTGTTTTTGGAGTCAGATCCAAAAAATCACCACCATATTTTTATCACAAAACAAATAATTTTAGAGATAAATTTATCAACTCAGTACTAGGTTTTCAGCCTACACAGAAATAATTTCCAAGGCAATTTACCCAATTTTAGACAACTTTAACTGCTATTATTCTTAAAAATTTTAATCCATTAGTTAATGCCTCAATTTTTACATAATGAGCGTTAGACTCTGGAGTTGTCTTGTCTCCAGCTAATATACTTTGGTTGGTAACTTTCTTTGTTCTCTTGAGAAAACTTTTCTTTACAAATGGAATGTGTGGCAAGCAGTGGATTACTTTTGTGATAAGGGTCTGTTTTTATTTTTATATGGCAATGAGGTTTATCTTCCTGCCTGATCTTATCTTTCCTGCTCATTACCCAGTGATAAATATGGATAACCATCAAATTGTAGTTTAAGTGTAATCCTGGAGGTTAAAATAAGTATTTTAGAAATAATCATTTTCCTTAGAAATGACATTTAGTCTCTGGGTGGCATGTCGCAATCCATCTCCAAGAAATTCATTGTCCTGTTGAAAGCTATCTCGAGATTCTTATTGAATAGAATTATACTCTGTGTTCTAAAGGAAATGAATGTTCATTTATGATAATGGAATCTCTGTCTCTCTCATTTTCAAGCTAAATAATTACTAGCTAGACTAAGCATAACAGAATTCTTTCCCATGAAACTTCTTATAGTTTAATTTTATTTGGTAGATTGTCTATGTCTAAGAGATTCAATAGAATATGAAGATTTCTCACTATTATTTGATGAATGAAAACTTGTGAAACTTTCTCCATAATACCTATTAACATCATGCAAGGCACTTGTCTTTTCTCAGGAAAATAACTTGTAAAATATTCTGGGAAGAGGTTGATATGATACCAGTCATATTTGAGAGTATTCAAAATATTCAAGAAGCTTTCCTAGAAGTCCACTGGGTCTCCAAAGAAGGGTCAATCATTCCCCAGTTTCCTCCCGCATTTTAGCTCTACAAGAACATATTATGGTTTCAGACGGTTCATTTATATTAATACTGCTATAAATACTGATATTAATCTCTTTGCCTTACTTTGAATCTTTAGGAAATAACAGATAATAATAGCTAGTAGATTATAAGTACATGTTTGATTTGAAAAGAGTCCATATCTAGGGAATCTGCGCAATATATGAATGTGTATAAGTGGTTTACCCCTTTATACTTGGCTTTAAGGACAACTGTGATCAGTTTGTCCCTCTTCAATTGAAACGACTGCAAGTAGGAAGTTAAATTAAACATAATTTTTCATCTGACATTTAAGACTGATGAATTATTTGATTAACAGGCTTCCATCTCTAATTGTGGAGAAGAGATGGAAGCCACTATAACCCTCAGTAGATATATTAAGAATATGAAACTACCAAACATGCCAGTATTGGAAACAAGGGATGTTTAAAAAGTAGTCTTGGAAATTTGGCTAATCACAATATTTAGTACTAGCATATTTCAATCACAATATTTTTATAAGTGCTATGTAACAGGGCCTGTGTATTTGTTCATTTTGGTAAGTTTCACAGAGCCTGTTATCTAGCAAGTGTTCGGAAAGGATTTGCTGAAAAGAGTAGCAAAGTCCAGTCATAAACATTTAATAAAGGAAACAATAAAAGGGAGTATGGATAAATATATAAATAATGAATATCTAATTTTAAAATTTCCTTTTAGTTATTACCGAGATTTGTAACTAATATTGACTTAGAACTGAGAAAATGCTCAACTTCACCAAAGTGACAGAGTTTATTCTTTTGGGACTAACCAGTCATCGGGAATGGCAAGTTCTGTCCTTCATCATTTTCCTAGTGGTCTATCTTATTACCCTGGTGGGTAATATTGGCATGATCGTGTTAGTTAAGATCAGTCCACAGCTTAGCAGTCCCATGTACTTTTTCCTCAGTCATTTGTCATTTGTTGATGTGTGCTTTTCTTCCAACGTCACCCCTAAAATGTTGGAAAACCTGTTATCAGAGACAAAAACTGTTTCTTATACTGGTTGTTTAATCCAGTGTTTTTTCTTCATTGCCCTTGTCCATGTAGAAATTTTTATTCTTGCTATAATGGCCTTTGATAGATACATGGCAATTGGAAACCCTCTGCTCTATGGCAGCAAAATGTCAAGGGTTGTCTGTATTCGACTGATTTATTTCCCTTACATATATGGTTTTGTGATCAGTCTGGCAGCAACATTATGGACTTATGGCTCGTACTTCTGTGGGAAAATTGAGATCAACCACTTCTACTGTGCAGACCCACCTCTCATCAAACTGGCCTTCTCTGGGACCTTTGTAAAAGAATACTCAATGATCATACTGGCAGGCATTAACTTCACATATTCTCTGACTGTAGTGATCATTTCGTATCTGTTCATTCTTGTTGCCATTCTACGGATGCAGTCAGTGGAAGGAAGGCGGAAGGCCTTTTCCACCTGTGGGTCCCATTTGACAGCTGTCATCATATTTTATGGAACTTTTATCTTTATGTATCTCAGACATCCCACAGAGGAGTCTGTGGAGCAGGGGAAAATGGCGGCTGTGTTTTATACCACAGTTATCCCTATGTTGAATCCCATGATCTACAGTCTCAGGAACAAGGATGTGAAAGACGCCATGAACAAAGTGATCAGCAGAACATGTTTAACAAAATAGAATAAAATTGAGTTGATTTTGTCTTAGATGTTTCATAAATATTTGTTTATCAACTGATTATTGTTTAGTTATAAGAGAAAGTCTCAAATTCAAAGAAACAAATTAGAATGACCCATTCCTACAGACGTAAGTAGAAAAGATTAATTAAAAAAATAAATTAATTAATTTAAAAGGTTATTTGAATCAAAATTCACAGGTACACTAATTGGAATTGTTCAAATACTTAGCTAGAATGAAAATATTTTGCTTTTCTTATTCAATAGTGCAGTGGATGAATTTGGAAAATACTTATCAATTTGCCTGTTTAGAGAGTAATTTGAGGCAGAAAGAAATAATATATTTCATTTAGTTTTCTAGTACAAAGCTATAAAAGTAGTCTCTCTAATAGTTATGAGATTGTTTAACATTTAATACTTCTCTCAATGGGAAACATGGATCTAGTCAGAGTACTACTTTCAAAATAGCGATATTGTATTTAATTCTTTTTTCACTTTTTTGGTGTTTAAGAGATGCAACACGGTAAGCGTCTCTCTTTTACAGATTCCGGTAACCGCCATATTTCAACTCCAGGTTGCCAGGAACCAGACTGTGCACTTCTCATGTGCCCAGTCAGACTGAAGAGTGGGTAGAATTAGTGAATGCATGTGTCATTTTCAAAGCACAGCTCTCCAGATTCCACTTAATAAATTAATACTTATGTGGAAATTTTTGCACATGTGACTAAGATTGCAACTTAAATATTTTAAAATAATTTTTGTATTTGCAAGAAATAAAATATTTACAGTGGTCTATTTTTTGTTAAAAATAGCATGTCCTGCTATAATATATTAACATAATTTGATAGCATGCTTCTACTTCATTTCACCAGAGGCAAGCATGAGGCAAAAACTTTGCAACTCAGACATCCTTAAAATCTCTATGTGCTGAGATGAATAAATAAACACATGCATGCATACATATATACATAAATCATCTGTTTTGGTGCAGGAAAACCATAACAAAAGAAATGTAATACATACATTTGAGTAATTACAAATTTATCCACAATGAAGTAAGTACACAATAAAATTGATGCACTATGATAAAAAATTCTTTTTTATCCAGTTTTCAATTTTTATTTTCCTGAAGGGACAGTAGAAATAAATATGAACTCATTTTCGTATGCACACATATATCTTGGGCAATTCTTTAAAGCTATTTGCATATAAACACATTGCTAATTTAGATTAAATTATATTGCTGGGTCTACAGTTGCAAATCTTTAAGATCTAATGTGCTTAATGTTACTTTTGAGGTAAGATAAAAGTTTTTTTTTGGCAATCAATCCATTTATTCGCGAACTCTTCATATACCAAATTATTTGCTGATGACTAATAAATTTCAAAATGTGTTTTTCAAAAATATTTTCCTATTGAAGTATAATTGACATATATTATTTTCAAGTGTGCAACATAATAATTCATTATTTGTATGCATTGAGAAATGATCACCATAATAAGTCTAAATTAATGTCTATCACCATACATAGTCAATTTTCTGTGTGTGTGATAAGAATACAAAATACAATTTTAAAGCATTTTAATACTTTGCAGTCTGTTAGCAGGTGGCTTTGGATGACCTTTGTAATCTCTGGTTATTTCCTATGTGAAATACTTTCTCTACTTACTTTTTTGGAAAGTTATTTAGTTAGTTTTTTGGAGAGTGTTGCATCAAGAATTATGATACCAAGATCAAAGATTAAATCATGTTTCTGGTTAGGTTTCCAAATTTCAAATTAATTTATGGGTGACCTTGGAGAAGTCACTTTTTGCCATTTGTCTAGTTAATTTTTAGGTTATACTCTCTGATCTCTGATACCTCTTCTGGCTCATATTTCCATCAGTCTAAATTCCTTGCAGAACCTCACACAATTTTGCCATTTGCTAAGCATTCAGGATAATTCTGTAAAATACTTTTAAACAGATCTTAGGGTTATATTTATTTCTAAATCTATCAACTTCATTATATTTAGGGATATCCAACATCTATCCATAAGGCATATTTATCCCTTTCTGTCAGTCTCTCTATTTCTTGCTCTCTCTCTCTGAAACACACACATGCACACACACACAGACTTTCTTCTTTTCAACTGTACATTTCCTTGAGAGAGTGCATATTACATCGTAATTCCCTAGTGATAATGAGTTCATCTCGTGGACTTTCTCCATAATAACTGAGAAGAGACTCAGAAGTTCTGAGTACTTGGAAGCTGAAGAATGCACAAGAAAACTTTGCATGAGCACAATTTTTCCCAATAATGTTTCAGACTAAATAAATTTAGTTGGTATATAGTTTAGGGTTTATGAACAACTCAGGTTGGCATTCTGCTTCTTTAACTTGCCAGCTATCTAAACTTGGTTGAGGATCTTAACCTCATCATTATTTAGCATATGCATATTATCATTCTTCAACAAAGGGATAATATTACTCACAATCTTATAGAGTTGGTCATATCATAATTGTAAACTGATTTGAGGTGAAACTGCACAAATAATGTCAGGGTTTTTTTGAGCGCTTCATATAGGACAGACGTTTTGCTTAGAGTTACCTCTATATTATCTGAGATCCTCACATCACACTGTAAGATAGTAGTTTCCCCATTGTAGAGATGAGTATTGATGCTGAGAAGTGTTACTTATCCGAGGCCATGTGGTTGAAGTGGGAGAGCCAAGGTTTGAATCCTGATCCATCTGACTTCAAAGTCAGTGCTCTACTGACACCCAGAAAAGCCTAAATTCAGTGAGAGAAATTGTTCTACTATAATTGGCGACTTCACCAATGACCTCTACTTGTACTCATTCTCCCTAGATGTTTCCAAGTGATTTATACTGTAGAGGCATCTGACATCTGTAAAACAACCACGAGATGCATAGGACATGCATTGTGTGATCGTACATCCTGACAGACGGTGCTTGTTAGAACTGTAGCACAACAGAAAAGAAAGTGATTGACTGAAATTTCACATGATGCGAACCAAGAATATTTCCCTGAGATGTATAATTGTCAAATGTGAATGGAATACGGCAGAAGTCACATGAAGGTAAGAGAGATTATTTCATGATACCAAGAATTTTGATTTCTTAATTTTATTACAAGAATTATCCTTCCAATTAACACTCCTTAACTCCTCCTACTCCTGGGATAGTTCTAGAATTTCAATCACTATTTCTTTCATAATTATGTGGACTGTTGCTTAAGGAGATGCTCTCAATGTTCTCAGTGTTGAAGATTCAATTATAAATATTGAGAAATTTTGATCTGCTGTTCTCCTTTGTTGAAGCTAGGTCTGCAAATTGTATGCTCTTTACAGTACAGATGAATACAGTCAAATCTTTTAACTTTTCTCCATATTTTGAAAAGAAGACTAAAACCTTATATGTAGACTTATTCATTATCACAGTATTTTATTGTGTGGAATTATATTACTAGGAAATATTCTTATTTCCATCCAAAATTTATTCAAAACTTCTTAAGAATGAGCTTGTTACAATGTGGACTTGCAACATTTTTATTCCTTATTTTTTGCCCTTTCATTCTTCTCTACCAGGACCATTGATTTTCACAATGCTGTTTTAAAATTATATATGAATGGAATTGAAGACATTGCATTAGTGGAAATAATTGGATCAGTAATTATACTTTCACTGTTTTTCTTCAAGTTAAATTCCTGGAAGGTTAGTAAAAATAAATTTCTTTCCTTACTTGTAAATCACACATTCCATCTTCTCAATTGTCTTGATAGATGATGCACATGTCTATAATAAATTGGCTCTAACTCAGAAGTCACTTGGTTACCTGATCCAAAGTCTATGGGATACCTAAACTTGGGGGAGCAGGGAGAAGCAGTGGTCCAGTAGCTCTGTAGTTCAACCTGTTTCAGGCCACACAAGCTCTTCTAGTCCGCCAAGGATGAATTATTAACAGAGTAACTTTCTTCTATCTTAGAGAATAATCAAAATGAAATTTAAATGTAAATAGATGGAATAACAAAATAGGTTATCAAAAGAGCAGCAATACAAGGTTATTAAGAGTACAAGACGGAGTCATTTTAATCAATTTGCATTCCAATCTGGTCAATTGGCAGACATCTGATCCAAGGATAACTTCTCGGTCTTTCAGTGCTTCAGTTTCCTCATTTGTAAAGTGATGATGCTAAGAGAACTTGTGTCATAGGACCCTTACATGCAAAAGTCTTAGTAAACATTCAATAAAAGTTAGCTATTCTTACTAATATTGTAAAGTTGAGACTGTTGCCCCAGAACAATCTTTCTTAGAGAGTTTTAATAATATTGGAATATCGTAAAGTAATACATGAAGCTGACTTAGGCATTAGTATGCTTTAAAAAAATCATATATGTGAATATATTCTTGAACATCTGTTAAATGTAGCAAATAAGCTGAGCAGGTTGAGTTACAAAATGAATGAGACAAAGTATATGATCATAGAACCAATGGTTATGTGTTGGAAGAAAAATACACACATCATGCATGAAATAAAACTAAAGAGGTACTAGTTCACGCTTTGTAGATGTCTTGATGCTTTTGTTTTTGTTGTTTTATACTTAAAACATTACAGTAGTACCATTAATCCAAGTCAAACTCTGTTAATTAGAGAGTTATCTTTTCATGGAGTGGGGTCAGCAGTTTTTACAAAGGGAAATTCCTGACTTTAACTCTATTTCCCAACCAGAGTTTGTAGTTCTCCTCTAGCTAAGTATTTACACACCTAAAAGGAGCCAAAACAAATGAACTATAATGATGGAAATCTATAGAAAGTGGAAGCTTAGCTCAGAACTAAAGCTTTAGTGTCTATTATGTTATATGTTCAGTTCATGTTATGTATGGTGTATTTAATTTCCATATTAATCATTTGAGGTGTAAGAAAATAGTTTATAGAGATTAAGTAACTTCCCAAATGCACTCTGCTACTAATTGGAGGGGGTCACAACATAATCAGAGTTCATACACTTTTTAATATATAAAGGAATATCTCAAGCAGCACTCTTCCAATTTGCCAAGCTACTATTTCCTCTTCTGAGCACCTCCATTTGCATTTCCTTCTTCCTTCATATTTCTACATAGCTGACTCTTCTCACTAACTCAAAAATCACCTCTTTAGAGGGGTCTTTTTGGTCACTCTGTCTGCATCTCACCCCACCCTTACTTCTTATCTTATTAGCATGGTGTACCTTTATCATAGGAGCTCTACTCCCTAAAGTATCTCATTTGTATGTTTGTTTATTGTTTACTCCTTTTTAAAAAGAAGAGAGCATGATGAAAGCCAGAATCTTGTATATCTTGTTCACTTTCGTATTTCCAAAATTTATAATATTGCTACACATATCAAATATTTCTGACGACATATAAATAATATTGGTAACATGAATTATTATAAGTAATTATAAACAGAAGCCCAATTGTAAACCAGTAATGTATTCTTCAAACACTGTTCCTATGGAGAGTTTAAATTCCAAAGATGGTTCTATCCTACAGACACATTCTTAAGATCCACGTTAAATTTTTACTTCTTGGAAGAAGTAAACTGGGGAAGTGTATTAGAAGGAGAAAATATGGTTTGGGAACATTTTCCTTGTAGTGACATTAAATTTGAATATAATAATTTGGCATTGAACTGATTGGTTCTCAAAACCAGTGGAATCTGATGTGACACAGTGGTTATTAAAACACTTCACCTAATCTTTGTCTCATGGTCTTTATCTATTGACATAATGTTGATAGTGTATGCTAGGTCATTGGACCACTTGCAGTTTGCAACTGATAGAGCCTGAGCTGTTAAATCCCTTTACCTCTAACAGTAGTAGCAATCAAACAAGCATAATGTTTAGCTAAACAAAACAAGATGACTAGGGATTTCATATGTTGAAAGCATATGATATCATATGCTGCATCATGGAGGATAATTGCGTCAGTAACTGGATTGTAACACCAATTACCACCAGTAAGTCTTAGTCTAGTGTTAGTCATATTTGATCCCTGTGATGATATCATATTGCAATAATTTAGCAAAATATAAATGTCTAAATTAAATAATATATACTAGCAATGAATGTAATGGCCTATTTTACTAATAGAAAACTGACAAATATAGGTGGCAACCACCCACAGACTTATTAAATGAAACAATTTTTCTTTTACATTCTTGCCTTGGATATTGTGCAAAATCTGCATTGATTTTTAAATTATTTGAATTAGAATAAGGATAAATTTCAGTCAAACTTTCAAGAATACAACAAAGACTTTTTTTTTTGTCCTTAGGCAATAGAGATTGGGTCTATGTGAAAGCAATGCAAAATTTCACAGCTGTGACAAAATTTATTCTTGTGGGGTTGACCAGTCGTCAGGAGCTTCAACTCATCTTTTTTGTGGTGTTCCTACTAGTTTACATGATCACCCTTTTAGGGAATATTGGTATGATCATTTTGATCAGCATCAGTCCCCAGCTTCAGAGCCCTATGTACTTTTTCTTGAGTCATTTGTCTTTTGTGGATGTGTGGTTCTCTTCCAATGTCACCCCCAAAATGCTGGAAAACTTGTTATCAGAGACAAAAACCATTTCTTATGTTGGGTGTTTGGTGCAGTGTTACTTTTTCATTGCCCTTGTCCTCGTGGAGGTCTATATCCTGGCAGTCATGGCGCTTGATCGCTACATGGCCATCTGCAAACCTCTGCTTTATGGCAGTAAAATGTCCAGGACTGTCTGTGTTCGGCTCATCTCTGTACCTTATGTCTATGGATTCTCTGTGAGTCTAATATGCACACTATGGACCTATTGCTTGTACTTCTGTGGAAACTTTGAAATCAACCACTTTTATTGTGCAGACCCTCCTCTCATCAAGATTGCCTGTGGGGGTGTCCACATCAAAGAATACACAATGATTGTTATTGCTGGAATTAATTTCACATATTCTCTCTCAGTGGTCCTCACCTCCTATACTCTCATCGTAGTAGCTGTGCTACGCATGCGCTCTGCTGATGGGAGCAGAAAGGCATTCTCTACTTGTGGGTCCCACTTGACAGCTGTTACCATGTTTTATGGGACTCTCATATTCATGTATCTCAGACAACCCACTGGAGATTCCTTGGAGCAAGGGAAAATGGTGGCTGTGTTTTATACCACAGTGATTCCCATGCTGAATCCTATGATCTACAGTTTGAGAAACAAGGATGTGAAAGAGGCTGTCGGCAAAGCAATCATCAAAGCAAAACTGGGGCAATGAAACTGCAATAGATATTTTTATGCTATGCCACTACCTATTTAAATGTCGAGGCATAAAAGTTCTAGCTCAACAGGGCTTTCTAAAGTCAACACATACAAATAATAAAAGGTTCAGTCTAACACAATGATGCTTTACCCCAAGAATGGACTCTAATTACTAAGCCTGCTTTATCCTACATATGTAATCATATTATTAAAACTGACATATTAGTGTTGTTTGCAATGTATGTAAAATTGTGCTAAGTTTAGTTATTGGAGGAACTCAAAAATAAGTTCAGATAAAGAAATGTTAATTTTGAGGTACCTTTTTTAGAGCCAACATCATTTACTAGACTATTTTCTATACACACATGCTCCTTGACCTAAATGTCACATGAAATATATACTTTCTTGAGAAAAAGAATAAGAATTAATCTCTTTTTCATGACTACAGGATGTTGATGGACCCTGATTTACCTAAAGTGTTCTGTAATGTTTATACATACACGGATTTTTGAAAATGAAACTGTATTCAGAATTTTTAACTGGTTTCTCAATACAATCACAAAATTTTTCCTCAGTATGCATTGTTCAATAGTTAACAATGCTTGTCTTTTAATAATCTGTTTAATTATCTTAATTCTACTCCTAGGTTTGGGTTCTGGTATACATTTCTTGATGTTAAAAGGGTGAAATTACCTCTAAAAAATTGCTTTCATGTCCTCATATGAATTTTCTGATGTTTAAAAACTGACCTTTGGCCATAATGCATTGTGTTGTTAAACCTTTGATTGGTAATTATTTGAAACTATTCTTTGACTCCGGTTTCTTCTCACTAATGTTACATTCTTTGCTTCTTAGCAGCTTAAATCAAACTTTCAGTGCCAGGAGTGGATCTACCAGATAAGAAGCACTTTTTAACTAAGTGCAATTGCAGCAATCATGCATCAAGACTTGATCAATACAGTTCAAAATAGTATCCCATTTAGGCACAGTTAAAAATCCTCGGAAGATTACTGTTCAATTTATCTAGATTAATGCATCTATAGCATAGTTAATCTACCTTCCATTCTCACTACAGGTAGAATATAAATTTGTCTACCCTTGATTACTTTTGCTAACTTACCAGCATAAAGGAAAATGGGTATTAGAAGTGATTTCTGATGAGTGAATTTATTTTTGGGTAATTGCTAATCCAGTTAAAGGGGATGCACAATTGAGTACATGCAGGAGGATTGAGAAGTAGCATACAGTTGTGTTAAAACAGCTAGCAAGATGGACTAATACAAACCGAGTATTGCTACTTTGGCTAATTTGCTAATTAACTGTGGGCAGCTATCCCTTAAATGGATCTGAAGAAAGGCAGATGATGGTGGGGGGAGGAGAGTTCTATTTCATAACTTTAGATTCTGAGCAGGAGGAAAGAGTACCTTTGGTTGATATTGGAATTTACGTTAACAAAGCTTTTTATGTTTTTGAAGCAATCAAATTTGCTTCTAAATAGTTAACGTGAAGGACAAAAAGTAGGGTTGCTCAAAGAACAACTGCTTTCACAGAGACTGACATTATAATCTGACATTTTAAGACCATATTTTCTGAGATCTTTACGGCAGATATTCCTCAGTCTCTACTATTTCATTTTTCCTTTTGGAAATAATGCATTGGCTGTCCAGCTACAGACCACAGTTCCCATCTTCCCTTCCTAGCCGAGTATATAACCTTTTAATGAAGATTTGGCAGTGAACTGTCAGTAGAAAATTATCTGTAAGACCTAAGGATCATCTCCTCAAGGTTTACGCCACTAGATCTGGACCTTTTCCTTCACCTTCCCACTTGAAAGTGTTGTCACTGAAATGGTTGCCCTAGACCCATATATAGAAACCACGTATTGAGGATCTAATTGCCTTACCCAAATCCTTCATTGAAACTGTTGCCTGAGAAACGAATAAAATTCTATATTATTAAGTCACTGTATTTTGGGGGTTCACTTGTAATAGCAGTCAGCCAAAATCCTACTCCAAGTGTTCTCACAATATTTTCCATAAACGTGATCCTTGGCATCTCACCTCTGCATCCTACTACTTTCTAAGGCAAATTTTGCTTTGAGGATGATCAAGTCTCCTCAGATGTTTCCTTATCCTCCTGGTATTGAATGCAGTGCTTCTGATGCTCCATCTAAATAAGAAGGAGGTGAAAACTCAAAATTATGTTCTTAGATATTAGGTTATATCTCTTTTGCTTCATTGCCTGATGAGTTCTTTGACTTGTCACGGTCTCCAGTTGTCACATTACTTGGCTATGAATCCCTTTTGTCCCAACTTCTAGGCCACTTCTTTCCGCCAGCATTTTCAGGTATTTACAAGCTTCTTTGTTGGACTTAGGAATTCTTAACCATTTTATTTGCAATCCATACCAACGTAGGTATGGCCAAAGTGAGTCACTATCAAACATTTTAGCCAATGCACATCTTTAGCTATTTTTATTTATTATGTGTTGAATTGTATCCCCCACAAAGGTATGTTGAAGCCCTTACCTCAAGTACTTCAGAATGACATTATTTGGAAACAAGATCATTGGAGATGTAGTTAGTTAAGATGAGGTCATACTGGTGTAGGGTGGGCCATTAATCCAATATGACTGATGTCCTTATAAGAAGAAGGAAGTTTGGACACAGACATAGAGAGAAGATGTCCGTGAAGACAGAGGCAGAGACAGGATTCATGCTGCCACCAGCCAAGGAGTGCCTGGGGCCACCAGAAGCTGGAAGAGGCCAGGAAGGATATTCCCTTAGAGCTTCAGAGGGAGGCAGCATGGTCCTGCCAATATCTTGATTTCAGACTTTAGACTCCAGAACTGCGAGAGAATACATCTTTTTTGTTTTAAGCCACCTAGTTTGCAGTACTTTGTTAAGTCAGACTGACAAAAATTATACATTACTGTTTTGTTGCCATGTTGGAACTCTGGTTTTTCTGAGGCTTTTTTTTAGTCTCCAGGGCTATCCTCTGGGAAAGTAAGCTATTGTCCTTTCAGTTCTTCAGACTTATCTGAACATTCTTTTCATAGGTGTGGTTTTGCAACAACCTCACCTGATTCCGGTATGCTACCCAGAGCAAGGGATGCAACATCCCTTTTCAAAGATTCAATAACTTTAAATCTTACTCACATTGTCTGCCAATCTCAGACTGAGACTTTACTACTTGCGGTCAGGGAAATGGTTCTTTTACCATTCTGAGTTGTTTCTCACTGTTTGCTTTACTGTCTAAGCTCTGTACTCTTCTCTTACCTATTTAATGTTATGCTTTGGAATTATAAAACGAGCAAAACCAAAAAACAGCAACAAAGATGTCTTCCTTCCTTGAAAACTCAAAGCCCTCAGGGATTGACAATCATGACTTTCAAGATTAGTTTCTCTCCTATGGTGTCCTGTCCCCAAAAAAAGAAATCAATTTAAGAAATTGTAAGTCATATTTGTAACACATTGCTTTCTCTCCAGAATTTATACAATTTATATCCACTTGCAACACCTCACTGTTGCTTTAATGGTGGTGTTGAGTAGGATGAGCCAGATGTAAAAATAAAATATATAGTTTAACATGACAATATTGATATCTTCACATAAACCTAAAATCTAACTTAATCATGAAACATGTACAAAGATAATTTGAATGACTTAAGCTAAACTGGTTATCACAGACTTCTGATTAGCTTCTATACAGTAATTTCTTTTGCCAGTATTTCCCAAAATGCAATACATAATTAATTTTATGTATTATAAAGACATTTGATTATTTGAGATGTTTGAGTGTTTATATTTTGGTTATTTTCTATTTATGGCGATTGGCGTAGATTTTTCTCATCTCCAGTGGTTATATAAAGTTTGTTTACAGATTTATTTAAATAAAATGTTAAGTCAATTTAAAAAAATATGCTAAGCAAATAATAAATGTGTTATGTCAATGTAGGAAAAATGAAAAACATAACAATAACTAAAAGACAGAAAACACAACTCTATGACAAGTCACCACAATTTCACACACATACACACACACACTCTCTCTGCATGTGTATATAATTACTGTATACATATTATACATTATAATATATGTATATATTATATACAATTATTATGTAGCATATAGACTATACAGCAACTTCTTGGGGTACAATTGCCTATCAGGCACTACTTCCTATGGGGTTTATATATACCCCCACTTTAATTTTTTTAGAGTTCAATAATTTCTTCAATTGTCCAAGACTGTTAGATGATTCAAGTGAGATTGAAAATTCAGTTAAGTCTGTTGTGAAAGTCTCTGTTGTTATACTATTGGTTAACATTAGTCATATAATATTCAAATAGATTTGGAGGGAAGTCAGATATCCAGTGTGCTTCCTGCATTGTTCAAGGAACTGAAATTCTACAATAGAACCAACTTTGAGTTCCTGAGCTTTATGAGTACCACTCACCCAGAAATGAATGATGTCAAAGCAACTTTTCATCTTTTTCCCACCTCTCACTGGTAGTTTTGAGGAAAAAGACAGAGACATTATCTAATGTCACTTAGCTGGAAGTGATAAACCTTAGGGTTGAACTCAAAGATCGTAAAATTGCAAGAACTAGCTTCTTTCTATTTCACTGAGATGCCATAGCTTGAATAAAGATTTCGATTGCTGGTCATGCCTGGGTCTGCACTGTAAGCCTTTTGGTGAGATGAAAGCAGGAATCACAGAATAAACAGGGGGAATCAGCTCATGATAGGAAAGGGCTTATAGTAACCCTGGCACATACCATCAGCATGGCTTCATTTTGTTCATTTGATAAGGAACCTGATTTTGTTAATTGTTCATTTTGTTCATGTTTGTTCATTTGGTTCATTGTTTATTGTTCATGACTTCATTGTCAAATGAACCAAATGGATTTCCTGTGTCTCTAGATCCATTCTAATATCTATTACAGTATCTAATATCTAACATCTATTACAGTACATAGGTTATAGTAGCACAGTCTTGTATCTCAATACATTGATTTTAGAATCCATTCACCTTCTACTTGTCTCATTTTTGGAAGAGGTAATCCAGAAGATGCAACTGCCAGTTGACTTTTCAGCTGGAACTGGGCAATCAGAGGCTCCTAACCTCCTCATCTGTCCTGGAATATATGTTCCACTCACCATTCCCACGGTGGGAACTGCTCCAAGGACATAGCCTTGAGAGAGTAAGATATTGTTGGGACCACCTGGGTAGTATATGTGACCTAGCTCAGTTAAGGCCTCTATATAAACATTTAAGATTCTGGTGAATGGGTGTGGAGATCTCCTCACAGCCAGCCAAGACAAGCCTGATATGCAAGTTCCCTTGCTTATTAAAACTGCCACCTACGAATCTGGAGTGGTCTGACTGCTTCACCCTCCTCACCATCTCTCTTCACCCTCATTTACATGGACCAGTGTCAGAAACTCTTGAGGTTGTGAACTAATATTTATTTTAAAAAAAGTTATTTCAACTTAAAACCACAGATACCGCTCAAAATGACTTAATACAAATAAATAGTGGTCAAGTTTTTTTGTTTTTATTTTCAATAAAATTACAGTGGTATGTTATAAGACTCAGAAAATGTAACCAGGCTTCACAAGAAACCAGTACTTGGGCCTTGGACACTAGAAACAAAGATAGCTACACTCTTTCATTTCATGAGCCCACATGGATTTCTCCCATCTAAATTTATTTTTCTTTCTCTACAGACCAGCTTTCTGTTTCTCAGTGAACAGGAAAGTCTACAATGGAAAACTCAGCTCCAGGATGCACTTGACCTAAGATTAAGTGATCAATTGAGACTCACTAGAATTACAAATTCAAATTCCCTGGAAAGACATTTTATTGGCTTATTCTCAGTCATGTGACCACTCCAGAGTATGGTGCTTATAGGGATAGAGCCACTAGTACAACAACGGATGTCGCATTTCACCTCTGTGAGGAGGGAGATTCTCAGAGGGGAAGGGATCATTGTAAGCAGAAAAACAGCCTAAATTGTGTTCATTTGGTTTGCTTACTGATTCATTCAATCACTTTTCCACCATCATTCCGAATGGTTACAGGGGTCATATTAGACTCTTGAGTGAAAAATTATAGAGGATAATTTCATCCTACAGTATCCTAAGAATTAAGTATGTCAGATCAAAAGCCTACACTGTTCATCTAAGCCAAACTTAAGCATGTCATGACACATTAGCAGACTAGTGAGGCAGAAGTGTTATTTGCACTAGAGTCTGGTGGGCTTCACAAGAAAAAGAATCAGGATTGATAATTTGTCCCTTATTTCTCTTTAACAGGCTTACGACCTTTCTTTTTCATACTGGTACTGCTTTGCTCTGCATGTGCCTGTTCTCCTAAGGGCCTGATGAAATTCTCTCACACTTGAAAGACTCCACACAATACATGTGGCTAGTAGCTCATGCTACTGGAATTTTTCTCTTGATTGCACATTAGCTATCTTAATCACTCTCCTCTGACACTCTAGTTTTCTCTTAGGCTCACGAGCTCATATTGAAATTAAACATTCATTTTCGTAATTATTTGATGGATATGTGAATCTCCTACCAAACTATTAAGCACTATCAGGAAGGGAATATATTTGTTTTTGCCAAGGATGCCACACAATATCAAGCACATGGTAGACATAGAACATTTGAATTTACTTGAAAAAATAAGTGTTACATAAAGCTGAAGATTTAAGTGGGTTTTAGATTATGTTGCTTTATAATCACCCCAACATAGAGCTACATTTGTGGAATCTGATGGCAATTTTTCCTTTTTTAACACTTTTGTGTGAGGGGCTAGAAATTCTGTCCTTTTAATTTTCTCTTCTCCCTGTATTGACTCAGCTTAATACTATAACTTGTACCTAATATCTTCTCCAAAAACAAAACAAATGTATATATGCACACACACATGCATATTTATATACAAATACTCATACATAACATGTATACATATATGTATATGCATACATACAAACACCCACATATATACATATACTTGTGTACATAAAATCTGACAGGAACACAATATTCTCCCTTATCCATTTAGTTTTCTCTTGGTGGAGTCAAAGCCCACCTTTGAGAGGTGTGTTTGAGCTGACTTGTCTTCCTGAACTGACATCTTAACACAGCTATTGGTACTATAACTCACTATTCTGGGAATATAATAAAAGAGGAAATGAGAAAGTATTGATTTAGCCAGCATTTGTTCAGTTACAGACATGGCAACATATTGACTCTGGTCCCACATTTGGTCTCCCATGATAAATATCACTTTCAGTGTTTTAGAGATAATTCGGTGAAATTTTTGCATTGAGTTACTTTTCTCTGCATATACACTGGAATCAGGATGATTTTCCTTCCATGTGTATTCATAATAAAGGAAAAAAACCCAAAACTCCACACATCCTCATCAATTTCAAATTTTGAAAAGACCAGCTCCCGTTTTTCTATATTACTTTCACTTATTTGTTAATTTCATTCAGTTTTATACAGTTTAACAATGTTCATACCAATGACGCCCAATATAACTTTTCATCCCAATACAGTCCTCTGAATTCTCGACTCCAATATTCAACATCCTACTTGACATTTTACTTGGATGTGCACTAAGCGTCTTAGATTCGGTGTCCAAAACTGAGTCCTTAATATCCTGCCCCTCCCCACCTCAAGCCTGTTCTTCTCAAACTCTTCATATCTCAGCACATGGAAACCCTATGGTTGCTCCAGGCAAAATCCTTAGAGTGACCCTGAACTCCTCTTGCTCATATTCTACACCTAATCTGCTAAGAATTCTAGTTGGTGCTACCTTCAACGTATCCAGTCCAACTATTTCTTACCAACTAAAATACTACCCTTTGGTCTCATCTAGCATCCTTTCACTAGGTTCACTGTCTCCACACTTCCCCTCTCCAGTTGATTTTTAACAACCAGTAATTCTTTTAAACAATAAATTAGGTTATTTTACTCCCTAGTACAGAGTCCTGGAATGATTGCCATTTCACCCAGAGTGAAATCCAAAATTCTTACAAGGGCCCACAATTGTATAGTGATAAATGATACTGAGAAAAAATTAAGTCAAGGAAAGGAAGTAGCAGTAGTAGTAATTAATGCTTATTTAGCACTTAGATAATTCAGGCATAATTCTAGACCTTTACACACTTTAACTCATTTGATCCTTAAAGAAGCACTTGAGGCAGTTACTATTACTATTTTTCTTTTAAAGATGACAAAAACAGGACACAGGATATTATGTGACCAAGTACTGTGATTCCACGTAATGGCAGATCCAGAATTTGGACCCAGATCATCTGGCTCCAGTGTTCTCACACTTCTCCACTGTGAAAGTGTCCAGTGGTAAAAGAATGGGCCGTAAAGATATCTAAGAAGTATTCCATGTAAAGGGACTAAATACATATACGTAAGGCTGGCATGCCCTCGACTACTTGAAGTCAATGTGGAAAGAAGGATGGGAATGGGGGAGATAGAAATTAAGATAACTGAGGTGGGAAAGCTAAGAATAGCCAGATTATTCTATTTTTATTAAAGATTAAATAAATTTACATTAAAGAGGAAACTTCATTTTAAGCCTGGCACCGTTGGGACTCAAATTGCCAAAAACTTTCTGAGAGATTCATTTATTGTTACAGTAATTTATTGAGTCTGCAACTTATCTCAGGAACTACAGATAAAGCAAGTTAAAAAAAAAGAGACTACTACGGAGTTTCTTTTCCTTTTATTTTTAATTGCTAACTCAATTTACATAAGTTTTTTTTTTCTTTACTCATTTTCTGGTAGTTAATTCCTGAAGTCTCTAGTTTCAATCTTTCTTAACTACAAAGGTGTTTATGGTTATGTGTGGATAATCCTCTGCATATGTCTTTGTTTGTATTCTTTAAATTTCTATGTGAACACACACATTGAAATACTTTTCTGATAATTTTAAACTGAAATTTTCATTTATTCTTTCAAGAAAGTTTATTTTATTTATTTTTCTTGGAGTGACAATTCAATATATTTTAGGATACTGTTTGCCCTATGATGAGATTTTTGTGTCCTGTCCTATTGCTAGAAAATGATCAAACCATAGTTTATAATTATTTTATCGTAGTTCAGTTTATAATCCATATTCTGAAGGTATTCAACCAATACTTTGTCTAATTATTGCAACTCACTGACCATCACCTACATCCAAATTGTACACACATGGCATATGCCATTCTTATATTGCTGATATGTATACTTTACATTTGATATTTCTATCTTATTTTCATTTGAGTAGGCTTTTACTAAGCGTACCCTTTTGGCTTTCTTTATTCAGGGAATAATTAAATATCCAGTATTCTTTAATGAATCTAACAGGGCCTTCTGGTTGTAGCATATGTCATCAACCTTAACTGTTGAAAAAAGTATTAGTTTGAGACTGAATTTGAAAAATTTTAATCAGTGATTGTATTTCCAAAATATTTGGTACTGGTTAATATGCAGTGTCTCACCATAAAACTTAGATGTTCCCAAGGGTCTATTGCTTGCTCATATTACATAATATGAAAAGAATAAGGTTAGTGTTTCCATTTCTAGTCAGGCTGCAAAAGATCAGTGTATCTGGGAAAATTAAGAAAAATGCCGTTTTCTGTAGCTACCATTCTTCATCTGTTGATTTTAATTAAATAATTGCTGATCATTAAGTAAAAAGAAATTGAAGTCAGAGTTTGCTTAAGTGTTGAAGATAAAACTGTCTCTCTGTGTCTTGTTACCTAACTTTTCATTGCAAACAGAATTCCCTGTTGTCATTGCTAAAAGTGGGTTTACTTGCTAACCAGTTTCAAAGGGCCTTATTAAAGTGACTGGTTTCTCAGCTTTATCATGGGGACACATTAACTGAAATCAATCTCAAAGAACATAAAATTTCAACTAGAGGTTAATGAATATGCAGTTTAGTTTGAGTGTGTCTGATTATCTGATTCCTCAGGGATGGCTATGTCCTCTACCTTGAAGTATCTTCCTTTGGGACAAAATAGTGTAGTAGGAACAGAAGAGGATTTGGGGCCAGATCTAGATTTGTGCTCAGGCTCTTCGACTATCTACCCATGTACTCCTGGGAAGATCACAGACTCTGAGCCTCAATTAAGTTGTTAAAACATTACTTACAGCATGGGGAAATTTTGAGAAGCAAACCTATAATGGATATCAAATTACTTTGCAAACTGAAATTTTCTGATGCTATAATGATTACAAGTAGAATGATAATAATAATAACAGTGACTAGAATTTATTGGATACTTATTACATGCCAGGTAAGGTACTAAAAATCTACATACATTATATTATTATTCCATGCAAAAATACTATAATTTAGGAAAAATGTTCCCATATTTCAAATGAGAGGCTCGAAGAATTTAAATGATTTGTATCAAGTCACAGCTGACAAATGTGTTAGCTAGAATTGAGATTCAAGGTGCAACTGTAGAATGAAGACTCTTAACCACTCTTCTCTCTCTGTCCATATATATGTCCATATAAATATATATATATTTAAATTGACTTAATTATAAAATTCTTAAGAAAATATTATTATAGGATGTCTCTTAGTACCTGTAACTAAAAATCTTGGATACTCGTGCTATTTTTAATTGTAATAGAATAGGAATATTACCTTAGACAGACAGACAAATATATATATATATATATATATGTATATACATATATCATTAAGTTGTTTTATATATATAAACCAAAGCAATTCTTTTTCTTCCTCCAAACAAGAATCTCACTTTAACTATTAATTCCATATCACACCAATAACATAGACCAGGAAATAGTAAACTATAAAACTCCATCTCTAAATTCTCTCATTTTTTAAGAAGCATACACATCATTTATAACATGCATTTTTTTATTTTTAATTCTATTCTTTCTCTATTAATTTTCCTACATGTTAGACTCTTTCAAGTTTTCTGTATGTTATTCCATCATGTTAAGCCATTATTCTGTTTGAGGGAGCTCTTGAAATGCATCCAATTATCTTAATCTTGTACATAAGACATTTCTATAGCTTCTCTCTACTATAGGATTTACTCCAAACTCATTAGTATGACCTACAATGCTCTGTGACATCATGGTTCTGACTGTCTTTCTAACTTTGCCTCCTGCTTTTTCCCTTCTTGTCCACCACACAATTCATCTCCTCCTTGATTGTGGATGTACTTCTTGGCTTTGCACATTCTGTGTCATTGAAATAATTTTCCAGAATATTTCCTCCCTCTGTAATGCCGAAGTCCTTCTCATCCTTCTAACACAATCTCAAAAGTTAACATTTTAGTGGGATTTTCACCAAATTCACTCAATCTTCTCCTTAGCCGATCCCTCAAAATGGAAAAAAGAATGTTGATCAATTATTTCACAGTATACTCTGTGCCTTCCTTGTGGCACTGCTATATTTTTCATGCTGTATTATAATATATATTTTCCATATCTGTCTCCATCATTAGACTCTGAGCTACCTGAGGGCAGGGAGTCTGACGGAGCCATAAGTTTAACACCAGAGCAGCAGTATAGGTTATTATTTTAATATTTTCAGTAAATAGTGGACTAATTTGAATAAAATTATCTAAAAGAAACTAGCAATGTAGTAGAATATTATTATTTTCATTAAATTTCTAAGCCAAAAATTGTATTTCTTTAGTGCTTTATTTGAAAATATTTAATGTATGTATTAGTTAAATATACACACAAAAAATAGATCTCACACTATTATAAATATGCAATTCCTCATTGTAATTTTTACATTTCTAGTATATGAGTGCCATTTTTGTTAAAATTTTATTATTCTGATTCATTGATTTCCTTGGGTTTTGCTGATCACATTATTTGTGAAGCATGTTTTTATTTCTTCCTTTTAAAAATCCATACCTTCTATTTTTCATTTGTGCAGATTTGCTGGCCTCTCCAATAATATTTTAATAGAGATATACTGATATTTCAATCCCTGAATTGGTGCAACTACTTATGAATTGTTTAAAAAATTATTAAATAAACTATTATATAATAATTTTTGCAATGAAAAATTTCAAACATATACAAAATTGGAAGAACTTACATAATAATCCCCCAATAACAATTTCCCAGCTTCAACATGTCAGTTTATGGTCAGATATGTTTCATCCATACCTTTTACTCCATCCAATAACTCCCAAAGTTATTTTTAAGTATATAACAGATTTCATAACATTTCCTCTGTTGATGGTGTCCAGGCAAATGCCATCAGGAACAAATCTCTAGACAAAGTTGTATTACTGTTGCTTGTCTCAACAAGGGAGATTATACACCATGGAAAACAGGAGCATCTCAGTAGGAGGTCTTAGGGTCCAAGCTTGTTACAGGATTTCCCTGTGTAGTTATGTAGGGGAGGGTTCAACCAAACATGGTTGCACTCTGGATTGGGTGCTTTCAGATAGTGGCAGAATTTTTACGATTCAGTGTATTAATGGTTCTTGTTTAGAACATGGACAATTTGGAGTACAGCTAAAGTTTTAATTGTTAAAGCAGCAACAGTCCCCTGTATTAGCCAGATGAAAATGATGTTTGATTATTTTTGTGGTTCTGCTCCGACATTATTACTGAGTGATCCCGTTTTTGTCTTGTTTCATCACCATTACCGCCTAAACTTCTTCTATGTTGGTGTTCTGTGAAATTATTTATATTCTGTAACAGAATACTACAGCTTAGGTTTTAGGGCCAGATCGGATCCCAGTGGACAATTGTCAAGAGATGTTTTATTCTTTCCTCGCATCCACATGTATTTCACTTCAAATATATAATTTTGATCACATGAATAAAAAGAGTTAGTATTTTGCATAGATAGTAAAGACCCATGCATCTTACAGAGAATTTATTATTTCTAAGAATAGTAATATTGTCCATTTTCTAAATCCTGGCTTGTTTCATTTTTCCAAGGTCTTAGAATGCACCCACTCTTACTTAAATACATAAAGGTGATCTTTCTAACAAATTTCCAACACATTTAATTATCAAGAAAAAAGGGATGAATTGCAATGGGGTTAGAGAATTATCAATCAGATTCCAGAGAATCAACTTCTATAATTCAAATAAAGACACATAAACAAGCAAGAAATAGTGAGATACCTAGAATCTAACAACAATGCAATCTTATCACCACCTCAAGGATATAAGAGGCACAGAGAAAATTAGGAGCCCAATGAGAACAGGGCTGTGGATGAGAGGCTGCCGGGAGGGAGCTGGATATAGGGATGCATCTACTGCCAGAGACATTGTGCCAAAGCAGGGGGTAAGCAGGAGCAAGGACAAAGTGCCCTCCTTCTCATTGTACTGTCTCATCTTCTGTCATAACTGCCTATTGGCTGCATTCAACTGGCTCCAGCAATCAAGCATGCCTGGGGGATGCAGTCAACATTCCAGTGCTTAGAGCAGAGCAGGGAAGAAAAGTGTAAATTAGTGATTATATCTCTGGAGTCAGTCAAAAGCATGGCACTTCCATTTATTTTATGTGTCACCTGAGCAAGGTGCCTGACCTCTCTATACTTCAGATTCCTTCTTTGTAAATAAGAATAATAATAGTACTTATATCACAGAATTGTTGTGAGTGTTAAATGTGCTAATATATAGGTTGCTTGGAAGTATGCCTGGCCCAATATGAGTGAGCTTAAATAAGTATTTGTGGATATTATTGTTATTAAAGACTGTGATGCTCTTTTATTCACTTATAGCCACTTATAGCTAGACACTGAAAGAGATAGTTATATAAGATTGAGAAGCCTTACTTCACTCAATTGTAAATGGTAATATTAAACTAGACGACTTCAAATGTCAGATGTGCAAATAATTAGTTGTAAGACATTGAGAAATTGAAAACAAGGGTTGGAACACAATAATTGCTATCTGATGGTAAGTTGTGTTTGTTCATGCTTATAACATATTTTTCAGAGTATTTTCAGAGTACTTATTTGTTAAATTATATATGAGATTAATTAGTTAAAAAATATTTATTTAACATTTTTTAGTATATTAGGAACTGTACTAGTAGTCAGGAACTCAGCAGTGAGCAAGATAGACATAGTCCCTGTCTCATGGAGCTTACAATCTTTTGGGAGAGAGGCCTAAAAGAAAATAGTTACACAAAGGAGCATGTATCATAAACTTTGATCATTCCTTCCAAGTAGGGGTACATGATGATTAGAATATACAGAGGAACTCAACGTAGTTTAGGTTTGCAGGGTGGGAGTAGGGACATCATTTAAGAAAGAAGAGATAATATACCAAGATTTGTAGGCAGATGGAAACATAAAAACTGACATAAAACTAGTGTGATTAGAGCAAAAGTGGATTTGAAAGAGAGAGCAAAGCAGGGCTACAGAGGAAAATCTGGGTCAGATCATACAGAATCATGCAAACAATTGTATCAATTTGAGAAATATAGTTGAGATTTATTGATTATTGAAGTTGAGGGCATAAAAAAGGAATCTAGAATATAGACGACTGAAAAAAAATAACAGTAGAAAAGTAAAGACTGAAACTGAAATCAGTAAGTTAGGAGAAAAACAAAGAAAATGTGATCCCTATTAAAATTCTGATGACGTTTTTTCCAGTCCTAAAATTCACGTGGAACTAAAAAAGACGCCAAATGGCCAAAGCAATCCACATGCAGAAGAATGAAATTAGACCCTTATCTTACACCATTCACAGAAATCAACTCAAAATGAGTTAAAGACTTACATGTAGCACGTTAAACTATAAAACTCTTGGAAGGAAACACAGGGAAAAATCTTCGTGGCATTGAGTTTGGCAATGATTTCTTGGATACAACATCAAAAGCACAAGCAACAAAGTCGAAATTAGACACATGAGACTGTATCAAACTGAAAATCTTCTGTGCAGCAAAGAAAATTCAAGAGAGAAAGGACACCAACAGAATGAGAGAAAATATTTGAAAACCATATGTCTGATAAGGGTTAATGTTCAATTCATATAAAGGATTCCTACAACTCAAAAGCCAAAAAAAAAAAAAAAAACCACCCAGAAATAGCACAATTAAAACGTGGGCTGAGGACTTGAATAGACATTTCTCCAAAGAAGACTACAAATGCCAACAGGTGTATGAAAACATGATCAACATCACTAATCATTAGGAAAATGCAAATCAAAACCACAATTCGATTATCACCTCACACCAGGTGTCTATTAGGATGTCTATTTTTTATATATATACACACATATATATATATAAAGAATGTGGAAAAATGGATCCCTTGTACATGATTAGTGGGAATATAAAATGGTACAACTGCTGTGGAAAACAGTATGGAGCTTCCTCAACAAATTAAAAATAGAATTACCGTATGATTCTGCACTCCAAATCCTGGGTATATACACAAAATAATTGAAATCAGGATCTAGAAGTGATACTTTGATTCCTGTGTTCATTGCAGCATTATTCACAATAGCCAACATATGAAAACAACCTGATATCAATGACTGAATGGATAAAGAAAATGTGCTATATACATATAACAGAATATCATTCAGCTTCATAAAAGAAAGAAATCGTGCCATATGTGACAATGTGGATGAACCTGGAGGACATTGTGTTAAGTGAAATAAGACAGTCACAGAAAGTCAAATATTGCATGATTTCACATTTATGAGGTATCTAAAATAATCAAACTCAAAGAAACAGTAGAATGGTGGTTGCCAGGGACTGGGAGGATGGCTGACTGAGAGTTATTGTTTAATGGATAGAAGGGTCAGTTATACTAGATGAATGAGTTCTAGAGATATGCTGTACAACATTTTGTTTATAATTAGCAATACTATATTGTGCACTTAAAATTTTGTTAAGAGGGTAGATCTCATGTTGTGTTCTTACTGCAATTAAGAAAAGAAACAAAAACAAAGGAAGTGTGATATCACAAATGACAAGGAGTGAGACAGTGTACAACATTTTCAAATTTCAGAGGAAATCCAACTAAAATTTGAAAATTTTTTATTGTATTTATTGATAGTCAAATAATTTAAGAACTGGCTCCCTTGGTGGAGGGAAAAGCTGGATTGGAAAGGCCAAAAGAATATGAGAAACTGGAAGCAGTAGACAACTTTTTCAAGAATTTTGGCTACTGCTATGAGTTGTGTTTTACACACACACACATACACACACATCTACTCTTTATCTATTAGATTTGAAAATGGTTTTCTAGTTTGAAATTTGTGAAGAAAATGGATTTTACCATCAATAATAATGTAGCTCCCTTCTTGTGTAAATTCACCAAGTTAGAATCTGAAACTGTGATAGAAGCAATTCTGTTATTTTAGGTAGTTTTTTGGAGTATCTTGATTTAATTTATAGTTCTGACTTGTCTTACTTTTTAAGCAACTATCTTTTGAATAGTTCCTACTTACTGTAGGGTTTACTGGGTACTTTACATACATCACTTCATTCAATACTCACAAAAATATACAAGACGCATCATTTTTACTTGACTTTTCAATTGAGGAAATTGAAATTTAAAAATAATATGGGCATCGACCAAGGTTTCATGAGTAAGTAACTCAGAATTTAATTTCTGGTCTTATCCTTTCGCAAAACTTGAGTTCTTATTCAGGTGAACCGAAGCTTATGGTCTTTTTATGTTGTTTCCAGTAGTATAGACTACCTTTGCCCTCATGCAAATTTTCTGATTGGTACAGTTGAAGTATGGTTCCTTCAGGAATATAGATAATTAAAAGATTATTTTTAAATCTGCAATATAATTTGTCCAGCTCATTTTACTTTGAGAGAAACATAGAAGGAAATATTACAGTTTTCAGATATCTCTAGAAGTTAAGTTAAGATACAAAGGGATCTAGAACTAATATATCACCCAATCAACTTCAGAATGAGCTCATTGGGAGCCAAAATCATTACTAAGCAGGTGAGTCATGTGGAGTTTGTATATGGAATGAATCATGAACCCTCTACCCATAACATGGATTCCTTTTAAGAATCTCTCTCCTTGGTAAGATGTGGTATCAAATAGAATCAGTCGGCTTTTAGTGGTAATACCTCTAACATCCTGACTGCATTTCTTTCTTTCATACTCTCTGATTTCTAGTACTTTCTAAAGGATATCTATTTGTACTTAAAATTCTACTTCATCTCCAAGTCTCTCTCTCCCTCTCTCTCTGTCTCACACACACACACACACACACACACACACACACACACTCCTTAAATCACCTCATATTGAGTTAACCAGATAATCTCCTAGAATTACCCTCCCTCTTGCAGTGGTCTCCACAAAATAGAGTTATTACAGTATGGCTTTTGGAGGAGAAATACAAGGGCAGGTGAGATCTTCTGTCAAAATACTCTTATGAGGTTGGGTCACCAAGAATGACTCTACACTTAAATGTTGGTAACAGCATTTTTTAGAGTCCATCCTTGGCCTTTGGAAACAAACAAAAGGTAAAAATTTCCCTCTTGCGGGCCAGCCCTGTGGTGCAGGTGTGAAGTTCGCATATTCTGCTTTGGCAGCCTGGGGTTCATCAGTTTGGATCCTGAGTGCTGACGTACTCACCGCTTGTCAAGCTATGCTGTGGCAGGCATCCCACACTATAAAGTAGAGGAAGATGGGCATGGATGTTAGCTCAGGGCCAGTCTTCCTCAGCAAAAAGAGGAGGATTGGCAGCAGATGTTAGCTCAGGGCTAGACTTCCTCAAAAAATAACCATAAATTCCTTCTTAAATGAAGAACGGATACTCACTTAAATGTTTGAATCCTGAAATAAAATAGAAATCTACAGTTAGCCCTCTTTATCTACTATGCTGCATCCCTGGATTCAAGTAACAGTGGATTGAAGGGCCTACACTGGTTATGTCTGTATTGAACATGGGCAGGCATTTTTTATAATCATTACTCCCTAAATAACATAGTATAACAACTATTTACATAGTATTTACGTTGTATTAGGTATTATAAGTAATCCAGAGATGATTTCAAGTATGTGGGAGAATGTGAGTAGGTTATGTACAAGTACTGCATCCCCAGATTTTGGTATCTGTGAGGGTTCTTGAGCCAATCCCCAGGAGGATACCAAAGGATGATTGTGTTGGTATTTCCTTTCTCTAATATTGCTTCTCAGAAAAGATGCTTGGTTTCAAACAGGACTATAAGGTAATCAGACTCAAACCAGGTCATCTTAAACTTTTTCTCGTGTCATGTTATATCATTTATTTGTATGTACATATTTTGGAAGGGTGCATCTGATGGCTTAAGAAGTCACAATGTCTGCACACCTGGAGTACACTGGCGTTACACAGTGTGCCTCTGTAGACTGGTTGGTAAGCTCTGGTAAAGAAATCAAGCTTAGTGCAACCCTGGAGTGAAGGATGCTTGGCTTCAAAAAGCCATGTAGACACTGATAAAGCACATGGCATGATCTGGATAACACTAGGCAGTGAGTCAATCAAGAAATATCTTGATTAACAAAGCAGAGGATAGGAGAGAGGAGGTTTCCCAATGACCATTTTCTTCTTCCCTATGATTGAATGCTTTCTGCGCAAAGCATTTCTGTGCAAAAGTAACATACTCCTATTACTAAAACTATTTCTTTGGTTATTTTACCTTCTTACTTTACCTTATTTCTCTTAAAACTCAAATAGACACATTCTTGTGGACATAAAATTCTACAGATTCTACATGCTGCAATAGTAAAATATTTCTGTTTGAGTTATAATCACAATTGTTCTTAGTACAAAATGATTAAAGTAAACAATATATTTCTAATTTTGATAAATAATCTTTAAATACAAATTTAACTTTCATTTGAAATTTGCCTTAATTCTGAGATGAGAGAGTCTCTTGATGAAAGGAATTATCTAAATGACCCAATTTTTTAAATCCCTGAATGTTTTTACACCTTGGAGCAAGGAATCATAAGATTCCAGATAAGTGAGAAATGTATTCATTTATAAAGTGTGAAAAGTATGGATTTTGAAAAGGGAGGACAAAAAAAATCAAAAGCACAGGTGCCTTCCCAGCCATCATTTTCAGAAAGAAACAGATATGGAAGTGGAGGAATTGAAAATTATTTTTAATTATTCGATTACTTAATTTAATTATTCAATTATGTCTTCATAATGCTTGGTTAGTCTTTTCATTTGAACACAAATAGGCATACTCCAATTTGAATTCCACTGGCACAGTGGAGTCATGTACTCAACTAATTCAGCCATAAGTTAGGCAAACAAAACTAAAAAAGGAATAAATAAGTTTGAAAGTACATCTGAGCTCTGCTTGTCATTCTAACCACTGAATTTCTTCTTTAGATTACTGGTTCTCAAACATAGCTGTACACTGGAACCACCCGGGGAGTTTTAAAAATGATGAAACCTGGGTGCTACCTAGACCTTCTGATTAATTTGGCAGGGGGTACCTGGGCATTAGGATGTTAAAAACTCCATAGATGATGCTAACGTGTGGTAAAATTTGAAGCAAAACTCATGTAAGGAAAGACAAAATGAAACAAGAAATAATCGTGCTTATTAAGGAAATCTTTGGGTAAAATGCGTCAATGATTTCAAGAACTTTCCCTCAAAATTGACAGAGGTATGGAAATGACTGAATAAATGATGAGGTTGTGGGAAGGTGATTGCTTCAGAACAACCTGTAGAAAGTAATGGGAGGCTACAAAGAAAAATTCCTTTTAAAAAATTAAAGGAACTGATAAAATAATATAGAGAGTTATAAGGTAGATGCAAAATCATAAGTGCTGTATTTTATGAACACTTAGACTTTCAAAGGTAATTTTGTTTTCATGAGATTTTTAAGTTTTTTGAATTTTGAAATTCAAACTCCATTTCAATACGCAACTCCACAGTAGACATTGTTTTGCTACCATCAATTTGGTGCTTGTATATTCCTCTTGATAGTAAATATCCACCATGGTTAACATTCTCATTGAGGGATTTATCTTCTCACATAGTTCCCTCTGATTTGGTTTGATGTACTCTGGAACCACTGTAAATCCAGAAGTTATATAAAAGAGATAACAAAAGAAACTAATGCACAGATGACCTTTGTTATTTTAAGTAAAGTATTATGATAAATCATAAATAAACCTCTTCCTCTGACACTGTTTTTCAGTGAAGGTGGTCTTCTTTACTTTTACTTTGTATGGTAGCCTTGCAATTATTCTCAATCATATCTTCACAGCTGGAATTGATATAAAAGACTGTGAGAAAAAGTTGAGTATGTTCAAGTCTCATACGCAAGTAAGATAACCCTTAATTCTGAATATTCTTGATTGAAACAATTGTTCACCAGGAAGGAAAGCATTGCATAATAACTTTTTAAAAGCTCAGGCTCCTACAATTTTATCTTGGCATAATACATGGAAAGCTTAGCAATCTTCAGTAAACTACAGCTTTCACGTTTGTCATCTCTAAGCTTTAAACCTTTAGCTTGGTACTATAGCAACATGGATGCATCTGCCAATCTTGTTTTTCTGTCCTGGTGATTGAAGCTGAAGGAGTAAAGCACGATTCTTAGGACAGCATAGCTTGATGAAAAGGAATATGTGCTGCACCATCACTCTCACACTATACCATCTATTCTCTGTGACCATAGCCAAAACCCTGGGTTTTTACAATTGTTAGTCATGCATAATAAGGTAGAAACTTCTTAATACCCTTAGCAACAGACTATCATAAGTTAATTCATGTATTGTACTAAGTAGAGTATCTGATAAGAATGGCACTCAATTGCAACAGATAAATACTAATAGTAGTAATAAATACAATTTGAAATATGAAGAAGTTAGATATGACTCTCAAGCCTCCTTTCCTTCTTAACATTTTATGGTTCCACTTTGTGGGAAATAAAGCCAGGAGGAAAAAATAAAATTTAAACAGGATAATATTGGGTTTAATAAGACTAGTCTTCTTTTTCAGACATGTAGTCCACCTCTTTGGCAGACATACAAATAATTACAATCATTCTGAAACACGTCAAGAACTCTACTTACCGATACGTGTATGTTTCCATACAACTTTGTCTACCACTGAATACATCCTTAGGATATATTGCTGAGAAGTGAAACTTATTAGAGTAAGTACCTTGGATATATTAAGCCTTTGAAATATATTGACACATATTTATGGAGAAAGATGTTTATTCACCTGCAGTTTAGAGTAATAAGTTATCTGGTACACTACTTAGTTAATATTAACTCTTTGGGCAACAAACTTCAAAATGTGGTGAATAGTGAATTGGAAAAATCATGTCTGTTTAATTTGTAAGCAAATAAAATTGTATGTTTTCCCTTCTTTCTGATTAATTTTCTTTTGGCTTCTATAGCATCAAGTATTTATTCTTTATAAGTGGGAAAAGGCATATAGGAAAGTTAAGTCAGGCAGTCATAATAGATGATTTTAATTTTTTTGAGTCTGTGGGAACATGCACACAATTGAAAATATAAATTTAGTTTTATTTATAAATTATATATTTTTGTGCTGCCATATTTATATATGCATAGAAAAGATTCTTGCAGCAAAACACTAAAATATTAGTGCTATTTGTCTCAAGTGGTTTCTTTTATATAATATTCAACTATTAACCAGCATCCTCTCATCTTTTCTAAAATTACAAAACGAAATAACTGTTAAGAAGACTATTTTGAAAGTAAAAGACTTCTTTCCCTGGGGCAAGAATGCCATGCCTTTAGAGAGGTAAGGTTCACTTTGTGCCCACATGATGGCATAATTCAAGGTGATAAGACACCAATGATCACTGTCCCCTAACACTGGCAGAAGTCATGAGAAGTGTCATTTTTATTCTCCAATGGCAGCAAAATCCGCAAAATCCACTAGAATAAATGGCTGAAGTTAATATCACTTATGTCACTGAATTCATTCTCAAGGGAATTACAGATCAGCCAGAGCTTCAGGATGAAAAGATTATTGCTCACATAATGAGACTTTCTCGGGTGAGCAGTATAAGGTCACATGCTGGTCTGAAAATGGCTTGATGGAGCAGGTAATGGTGATTTGATTTGTGAACACGTTTTCATTTTTCTTGGGTAAATACCTGTGACTGCAATTGTTGGGTCATCTAGTAAGTATATGCTTAACTTACGACATACTGACAAATTCATGTGGCTGTAATACTTGGGATTCCTACTAGCAATATATGAGGGTTCCTGTTCTTCCACATTTTAATCAACTCTCATATTGTCAGCCTTCAAAACTTTACCATTTGAATGGGTGAATAATGGTACATCATTGTGGTTTAATTTGTGTTTTCTGATGAATGGTAATGTTAGCATCTTTTTTATGTTCTTATAGGCCAAACACATGTCTTCTTTGGTGAGGTGTCTGTTCAAATTTTTTGTCTAGTTTTCATTGTGTTGCCTATATATACATTACAGAGTTGTAAGAATTCTTTCTACATATTCTATGTAGCCCTCTGTAGGATATATGTTTTGTAAAATTTATCTCCCTGTATGTAACTTCCCTTTTTGCTTTCTTGTCTTTCAGAGACAAATATTTTTAATACTAAATGATTACATATCAAGCTTTTCTTTTCTATTTTGTGCTTACTGTTTCTTAAGAAGTCTTTGCCCAAACTGAAGTCATAAGTTTTTCTGTTTTCTTGTTTAATATTTAAATAAGATGAAGAGTTTTAAATGTCTATTGAATTCATTAATATGTGGAAAACCTGAGAACTTAGCCCTTGTTTTGTACAGTACTAGATAGAGAGAAACTATATGGAAATGGTTAAAGAGTGAATCAAAAATGAAAAATGGAGTCAACGAACATAAACACTTTTTTCAAGAACTCTGGCTACTGCTTTGAGTGAGGTATTTAAAGGAAAAGTAAAAATACATAAAACAGTGAACTGCCTCCTAAGTTCAGACAAAACTAAATACAATCATTTTTAATATGTCCAATATTCTCTTTTCAATGTTAGTAATACAAAATTAAAAAAAAGAAAAAATCTTGAGCATGTATAGGCTTTTTCTTTGTTTCACAATGTACCCTCAAATTGTTGCTATAGAATACACTAAAGGTTTTTGAACAATAAACATAAAAAATCACATTTTTTTTTATGTTTAGAGGATTCATAAAGAGAGTTAATCTAAATGGAAGATGTAAAAATGTTGACATCAAATCTGGAATAAGTCAGAGCAAGTGGAAAAGTGATACATGTTAGAATTAAAGGGCTTCCAGAGATGATAATGAGTTCTGAGGAAAATGAAAAGAAAAAAAATCATCTTTTACAGATAATCAAGTTGAGAAACAGGAAGATCAAATAAACAGTCAGGAGCTTAGTACAAACTGTAAGCACCACAATGTGGAGAAATAATCCACAAGGCAATAGATTTGCACTGACATATACTAGTAGGTACTTAGGGGATACTTATAAACGTACATCTGGGGAGTTTTGTACCAGTATAGAATATATGAGTGAATAGAGGAGAATTCATTAACATAAGGTGCTCACCCATTTAGGATGCATTATTTTGGCAATACCACCTGAAACTTGCCCTAACTATTTGCTAGGCTCCTTAAAGCTTATACTCAAAGATGTCTGGCACTACATGCAATAGATATGCCAGACCTTCTTTTGCATAGGAATAAAGAAAAGGGGAAAATATTGAAGAATGTGAGAGTATGATAATGAATTTACCATGTATAAAATGAAAAATCTCTTCCTGGGCTTCTTCTCAATCAACCCCTAACAGCTGATGAGCTCAGCCAAGGAGTCCTGCTGCAACCAGGCCTTCAGCCTGGGCTTGCACTCCAACCAGAACAAGCTGGGCATCTCAGCCAACTTCTTGTCCGTGTTCATGTAATGCCTGGGCAGCCTGAAATTTGAGGTGGTGTAGATGGCTCTCAGGAAACTGCCAGAGTTTACCTTCCTCTAACAAGATCACACAGCCTTATTGCTGCATCAGGCCTTCCTGTTGGGCCTGTATGGCCAGATGGACACCAGAGCCCAGATCTCTGAGGCCCTGAGGATCCTGCACATGCAGGCTGTAACGTGAGCCTGTGCAACAGTCTGACTGCTTGTCATCCCTAAGTTCCTCAGCTCATTAACTGGGGTTTCCCCAGCTAAGTTCAGGATGCCTTGGTCAATTGGTGGTCTCCTTCCAGAGAAGGGGATTCAACTTTGTTTTTTCAGTTTTTTAAGATTTTAATATGCTTACAAAATCAAAACTGCACAGCAAAGTATATTCAAAATGTGAAAAGATGATTGACTTCTATACCTGTCAGCACCCACTTCATTTCCTTCCTTCCTTTAGGTAACCCTTGTTGTTCATTTTGATTTTTTCTCTCAATCTTTAATCAAATATAGTAAAATACACATACATTTCTGTAATCATATTTTTGTCTTACACTGTGTAAAGTATGCATTTTTGTTTTCAATATTATGTTGAATTTTTTCTTTTTAATATTGTATTCTGATTATCTCTGTATAACATACCTAGAAATCTTCCTGTATTCTAGAATGTGTCCTTATTGATGAACATTTGGACTCTAATCTGTGTCTAATATAAGTAATATTTATATTTACTTATTTGGAATAGTTTCTTAGAAGTAAGATTATTGGCTTCTGTGATTTTGCTAGACTTTGACAAATATCCCTCCATAGAAGTTATATAACTTTTCATTTCTATCAATATTATATTATGGTCTCTATTTCCATTCATCTAGACAAATTTTTCCATTTTGAAATCTTTGTAAGTGAGAAACAGTATCTCTCGTCATTGTACATTTAAATTGAAAGAGACTATCAGTTAGTAGGTATTCTTCTTCTCCAGTTACACAGAAATTTGACTTTTCTTTCTTCAAATTTGACATTTGTGACAGCTAAACCTCTACAATAAAAAGAATATAAATTTTTCATCAAATGATGATTTTAATAATTTTTGGTCAAATCAAACTATCAATGAGATGAAGGTTTATGGAGGTCATTGGATAATTATAATTTAAAAATAAGAAAACTAGGGGCTGGCCTCGTGGCCCAGTGGTTAAGTTTGCGCACTCCGCTGCAGGCGGCCCAGTGTTTTGTTGGTTCGAATCCTGGGCGTGGACCTGGCACTGTTCGTCAAACCACACAGAGGCAGCATCCAACATGCCACAACTAGAAGGACCCACAACGAAGAATGTACAACTGTGTACCGGGGGCCTTTGGGGAAAAAAAAGGAAAAAAAATAAAATCTTAAAAAAAAAAAAAGAAAACTCACTCTCTTATGAGGCCCAGAGAATTTAGATCACATAAGCAGAACTTGGGGTCCAAACTGGACTATCTGAATGTTTCGAACATTCAACAAAATTTCTGAAAAACGTTTTATGCTATCAAAATTGTTTTCAAAATAAGAATTAAACAAATTAAAGAGGCTTTGTTAGTTTCTATTTTACATTAATGGGAATTGTGTTTTCAAGCTTAAAGGCTATACTGTAAAACATTTTTGAACTTTATTTTGGCATCGCGTCTCTTTTCGTAGATCAACGCCATGGGCTTGTAACACCATGGAACACATTTCAGAAAATCTATTCTGGGAGCACATAACAGCGCTGATGCTGGCAAAGTAGAATTTGGCAATATTTGAAACAAAAATGATCATAAATAAGACCTGTGGTGGTTGTGATTTAAACATCTTCTGATAAGGCTGCAGTTCACTTCAAGCACAGTAAAAATTACTATGACAAATACAGAGGCTCACTTTTCTCTCCCATTCCTTTAAAGTAGCCAACTTTCAAATGGGAAACAATTAAATTGAATCTGAAAGAACCAGATTCATTCTCCTCACTCAATAGGGTTGAATCCTTAAGAGGAGACTTTGATATGTTTCAATAACTTGACTGTAATATTATGGCCCATCATAAAGTTTTAACAAAGATCTAGTCATTTTAAGAACCATTATACAAAATTGAGATTTACTGTTTCCTAAAAAAGTATGGTATATTGTTTTAGTTTGTAACAGGTGAGAAATACAATCTTAGTAATAAGCCCTTATAAAGCAAAAGCCAATTTTGTTAAAGTAGGTTTTATTGAAGAAGGATGGATGGTTATATTTATTTTCTCAAGAAAACATATATTGCTTATAAGTATGATTTGTAAAAAGTTATAGCTTTTTAAAGTTACAAAGAATTCCAAATTGGGGCACCAAAATAAGAATTGTATTAAAAGATATTGTTGAAACAAATATTAAATTAAAATTAAACAATAAATGCTGCAGGATTCTTTTTATTTTAATTTTTTATTTTGACATTACTTCAAAATTACAGGAAAAATCCTCATATTTTACAAAGAATTTTTGTAAATTCTTGACCTCAATTCCCCAAATATTAAGATTTTACTACATTTTATTCCTGAAGTGTTTGATAATCAGTTGAAGACATGGTGATTCTTTACTCTTATAGACTTATAAATTTTTATTTACTAAAAGCAAGGACATTCTCTTAGATGACCACAATACTGTTATAAAAATCAGTACAATAACATTGATACAATATTATTATCTAAAGACCTTATTCTGCTCTGAAGGGTGTGTCTCACTGTCAAAATTCAAGTTGTTCTTTAAGTGTTTTTAAGTTAGTTTTTCCATCAGTGCTGATGCCAATGTCCCTGTCAGGTCATCAGAACCAATAATTTGTTTCAGATTCATCTTACTAGAAGTGTGTGTATGCGTGTGCATTTTACAGACAATCTTAATGACTTCTAGCTGCTTTAATGGTCTAATGTAGATATGGTTGTTACCAATTAAGGCTCATGAATTGGAGCATTCAAGTTAAACTCTATGAATAAAAGGTTGATTTTAAGCAATCTATGAAACAAAATTTAGCCTACTATTTGCAATTGATTTTATTTCATTCTCAGGTATTTCAATATTAACAGGAGTTACAGTTTTCATAATAATAGAAAATAAAATCAGAAAATTAATGTATTATCTGCATCAATATTAAAACATTTTTAATATTATGACATTAGAAAGCATGTTACTGATGGTATGCTAATGCAGAAAACTTGAAGTCTACTGTTTATTGTTGTTTCTTTTTTTGCATCCCAGCCCTGAGGGATTTCAGTTAGACCTCAGGTCATTTATTTTATAGTAGAACATACCTTTTCCATAATTCTCTTCAAAGCATTTTTGACTTCCTTGTTCCTCAGGCTGTGTATTAAAAGATTTAGCATAAAATTACCACAATATAGAAAACAGGAGCAATTGTGTCAGCATTCAGAGAATGGCTTGTTTTGGGTTTCATATAAATGCAAATGATTGTACCCTAAAATATAGTTATGGAAGTCAGGCGGGAGGCACAAATAGAAAATGCATTTTGTCTGCCTTCAGCTGAATTAATCCTCAGAATGGCAAATATAACGAATATGTAGGAGAAGAGGACAATAAAAAGAGAGACAAAGGTTTTAAAACAAGCAGGTGTGAACAATATCACTTCTTTGATATCTTTGTAATGCATTTTATGACAGGCCAGATCAATCAGGGCAACATCATCACAGTAGAAGTGATTTATTATATTTGAATTACAGAAAGACAAGTGGAATATAGGAATTGCCCATAGCAGTCCCACAGAAAAACCAAATATGTATGAACCACCGTTTGAATACAGACCCTTCTATTCACAATGATGGTATAGAGTAAAGGGTCACAAATGGTCACATGTCTATCATATGCCATGGCTGAGAGCATATATATTTCACAAATCACAAACATGATAAAGCAAAACACTGAGTGGCACAAGCAACTAAGCATATTCTTTTAATTTCTTGGAGGAAGTTCACCAGAGCATTAGAAGTGACAGAGGGAGTATAGCTAGGTTGCTGAGGAAAAAATACATAGACGTGTGAAGCTGAGGACTGATATAAATTAGCATAATTAACCCAAGGTTACTAATAACACTAATAAAGTAGATCACTAGAAAGATACCAAAAAGAAGGACTTGACATTCTGGACTGTCTGTAAGTCCCAAGAGGATGAATTCAGTCACTTCTGAATTATCGCCTTTGGCCATGGACTATGCATAGAAGCATATCAGACTGTTTTCTCCAGAACATCCATTCTGGATAGTCTTCCACTTCTTGGGTTAAGATTTTAACTCATTCTTATTTTACGATGACTGTATTGGAAAGATGATTCTCATTGGTCCTATGGGCCATTCTCAGGTTTCAGTTCTGACTGCTTTTAATCTGAAGGTTATTTGCTACAGACAGAAATTCCAACATGCTCAGTAATCCAGTGGATTGTTAAAGAAGACAGAATGTCTTGAATTAAATGTGGACTCTCATATACACAATGAAAACCCAGTATTTTAGGCATAGCAGAATAAATATTTCAATGATAAAAGAGATGATAGCATATTTCAGAGTAATATATTAAGATGAAATACTAGACATTTCAACTCAACTCAGGATTATGACTCTGGCTAAAGTTTATTTTTACTGTGCTATCCAATGCAAGGGAGGAAGGGGTAAAAATATCATTATTTATAAAGTATATGATAATGTATCTGAACAAGTAAGTTCTGTAGAAAGATATTGTTAGATTTATTATGATTATGGTAAAATCTTCTCTTAAATCATTATATGATGAAATAATACCATAATAAAAATACGACTTCAAAGAAATATGAAAATAAAATTTTCAAGATTCTATTTAAAATAATAAACAAAAAAATTAAAATATAGTGTTTAATTTACTATTAAACTTGGCAAAATGCTGGTCTTATATATTCATGTTATTTATGTTTAAGTTGAATAAATTCATTGTTTCATATTTCTTAGTGGAATGACATTTAGGAAAGAAGAAAATTCTGCACAATTCAAATATGTAATGAATGATAGATAAGCCTAAATAAGTCTATGAAATAAACTTGCAAGAACAGTCAGAACAATAAGCCATGCACATTTTTTTTTATTATTAATGTTATGATAGTTTACAACCTTGTGAGATTTCAGTTGTACATTTTTGTTAGTCATGTTGTGGGTACACCACTTCCCCCTTTGTGCCCTCCCCCCACCCCCCCTTTTCCCTGGTAACCACCGATCAGATCTCCTTATCAATATACTAACTTCCACCTATGAGTGGAGTCGTATAGAGTTCGTCTTTCTCTGACTGGCTTATTTCGCTTAACATAATACCCTCGAGGTCCATCCATGTTGTTGTGAATGGGCCAATTTTGTCTTTTTTTTATGGCTGAGTAGTATTCCATTGTGTATATATACCACATCTGCTTTATCCAATCATCAGTTTCTGGGCATGTACACTGGTTCCACGTCTTGGCTATTGTAAATAATGCTGTGATGAACATAGGGGTGCAACGGACTCTTGAGATTTCTGATTTCAGGTTCTTAGGATAGATACCCAGTAATGGGATGGCTGGGTCATAGGGTATTTCTATTTTTAACTTTTTGAGAAATCTCCATACTGTTTTCCATAGTGGCTGTACCAGTTTGCATTCCCACCAACAGTGTATGAGGGTTCCTCTTCCTCCACAACCTCTCCAACATTTGTCACTCTTGGTTTTGGATGTTTTTGCCAATCTAATGGGTGTAAGGTGATATCTTAGTGTAGTTTTGATTTGCATTTCCCCGATGATTAGCGATGATGAACATCTTTTCATGTGTCTTTTGGCCATATTCATATCTTCTTTTGAGAAATGTCTGTTCATGTCCTCTGCCCATTTTTTGATCGGGTTGTTTATTTTTTTGTTGTTAAGCAGTGTGAGTTCTTTGTATATTATGGAGATTAACCCTTTGTCGGATAAGTGGCTTGTAAATATTTTTTCCCAATTAGTGAGCTGTTTTTTTGTTTCAATCCTGTTTTCCCTTGCCTTGAAGAAGCTCTTTAGTCTGATGAAGTCCCATTTGTTTATTCTTTCTATTGTTTCCCTCAACTGAGGAGTTATAGTGTCCGAAAAGATTCTTTTGAAACTGATGTCAAAGAGTGTACTGCCTATATTCTCTTCCAGAAGACTTATTGTCTCAGGCCTAATCTTTAGGTCTTTGATCCATTTTGAGTTTATTTTGGTGTGTGGTGAAAAGGAATGGTCAATTTTCAATCTTTTGCATGTGGCTGTCCAGTTTTCCCAGCACCCTTTGTTGAAGAGACTTTCTTTTCTCCATTGTAGGCCCTCTGCTCCTTTGTCGAAGATTAGCTGTCCATAGATGTGTGGTTTTATCTCTGGGCTTTCAATTCTGTTCCATTGATCTGTGGACCTGTTTTTGTACCAGTACCATGCTGTTTTGATCACTGTAGCTTTGTAGTATGTTTTGAAATTGGGGATTGTGATTCCGCCGGCTTTGTTTTTCTTGCTCAGGATTGCTTTAGCACTTCACGGTCTTTTGTTGCCCCATATGAATTCTAGGATTGTTTGTTCAATTTCTGTGAAGAATGTTCTTGGGATTCTGATTGGGATAGCATTGAATCTGTAGATTGCTTTAGGTAGTATGGACATTTTAACTATGTTTATTCTTCCAATCCATGTGCATGGAAAGTCTTTCCATCTCTTTATGTCATCGTCAATTTCTTTCAAGAAAGTCTTGTAGTTTTCATTGTATAGATCCTTCACTTCCTTGGTTAAGTTTATCCCAAGGTATTTTATTCTTTTCGTTGCGATTGTGAATGGGATTGAGTTCTTGAGTTCTTTTTCTGTTAGTTCATTGTTAGTGTATAGAAATGCTACTGATTTATGCACGTTAATTTTATACCCTGCTACTTTGCTGTAGTTGTTGATTATTTCTAATAGTTTTTCTATGGATTCTTTGGGATTTTCTATATATAAGATCATGTCATCTGCAAAAGCAAGAGTTTTACTTCTTTGTTACCTATTTGGATTCCTTTTATTTCTTTTTCCTGCTGAATTGCTCTGGCCAGCACCTCCAGTACTATGTTGAATAGGAGTGGTGAAAGTGGGCACCCTTGTCTTGTTCCTGTCCTCAGAGGGACAGTTTTTGTCCATTGAGTATGATGTTGGCTGTGGGTCTGTCATATATGGCCTTTATTATGTTGAGGTACTTTCCTTCTATACCCATTTTATTGAGGGTTTTTATCATAAATGGGTGTTGGATCTTGTCAAATGCTTTCTCTGCATCTATTGAGATGATCATGTGGGTTTTGTTTTTCATTTTGTTGATGTAGTGTATCACGTTGATTGACTTGCGGATGTTGAACCATCCCTGTGTCCCTGGTATAAATACCACTTGATCATGGTGTATAATCTTTTTGATGTATTGCTGTATTCAGTTTGCCAGAATTTTGTTGAGTATTTTTGCATCTATGTTCATCAGTGATATTGGCCTGTAGTTCTCCTTCTTTGTGTTGTCCTTGTCAGGTTTGGGGATCAGAGTGATGTTGGCTTCATAGAATGTGTTAGGGAGTACTCCATCTTTCTCAATTTTCTGGAACAGTTTGAGAAGAATAGGTCTTAAGTCTTCTTTGAATGTTTGGTAGAATTCTCCAGAGAAGCCGTCTGGTCCTGGACTCTTATTTTTGGGGAGGTTTTTGATTACCGTTTCTATTTCCTTACTTGTGATTGGCCTATTCAGATTCTCCATTTCTTCCTGATTCAGTTTGGGGAGATTGTAGGAGTCTAGGAATTTGTCCATTTCTTCCAGGTTGTTCAATTTGTTGGCATATAGTTTTTCATAGTATTCTCTTATGATCTCTTGTATTTCATTGGTATCTGTTGTGATTTCTCCTCTCTCATTCCTAATTTTATTTATTTGAGTCTTCTCTCTTCTTTTCTTGGTGAGTCTGGCTAAGGGTTTGTCAATTTTGTTAATTCTTTCGAAGAACCAACTCTTTGTTTCATTGATCCTTTCTATTGTCTTTTTTGTTTCAATATCGTTTATTTCTGCTCTTATTTTTATTATTTCCCTCCTTCTACTGACTCTGGGCTTTGTTTGTTCTTCTTTTTCTAGTTCTGTTAGGTGTCGTTTGAGGTTGCTTATGTGAGCTTTTTCTTGTTTAGTGAGGTGAGCCTGTATTGCGATGAATTTCCCTCTTAGGACTGCTTTTGCTGCATCCCAAATGGTTTGGTATGTCGTGTTCTCATTTTCATTTGTCTCCAGATAATATTTGATTTCTTCTTTAATTTCTTCAATGATCCGTTGTTTATTCAGAAGCGTGTTGTTTAGTCTCCACATTTTTGCACCTTTCTCTGCTTTTTTCTTGTAGTTGATTTCTAGTTTCATAGCATTATGATCAGAAAAGATGCTTGATATTATTTCAACTCTCTTGTATTTATTGATGTTTGCTTTGTTTCCCAAAATATGGTCAATCCTTGAGAATGTTCCATGTGCACTTGAGAAGAATGTGTAACCTGCTGTTTTTGGATGAAGTGTTCTATATATATCTATTAAGTCCATCTGGTCTAATTTTTCATTTAATTCTATTATTTCCTTGTTGATTTTCTGTCTGGATGTTCTGTCCATTGGTGTTAATGGTGTATTGAGGTCCCCTACTATTATTGTATTGTTGTTGATGTCTTCTTTTAGTTCTATTAAGAGTTGCTTTACAAATTTTGGTGCTCCTGTGTTGGGTGCATATATATTTATAAGTGTTATGTCTTCTTGGTGGAGAGTCCCTTTTATCATTATATACTGTCCCTCTTTGTCTTTCTTTATCTGTTTTGCTTTGAAATCTACCTTGTCTGATATTAGTATAGCGACACCTGCTTTCTTTTGTTCATTATTAGCTTGGAGTATTGTTCTCCATCCCTTCACTCTGAGTCTGTGTTTGTCTTTGGGGCTGAGGTGTGTTTCCTGGAGGCAGCATATTGTTGGATCTTGTTCTTTATGATCCATCCTGCCACTCTGTGTCTTTTGATTGGGGAGTTCAATCCATTTACATTTAGAGTGATTATTGAGATATGCGGGCCTACCACTACCATTTTGTGTCTGGTTTTCCGGTTTTCTTCAATTTCCTTTGTTTCTCGTCCCATGGTTTAATCTGTTCTGATGAAGAGCTGCTACTCTCTGTTGTTGTCCTTCCACTTATCTCCTCTGCTTTTGGTTTTGTAGCCCCTTTCCTTTTTTGGATTTTTCAGGAATGAGGGTTTACCTGAGGATTTCCTGAAGAGGAGGTTTTGTGGCAATGAACTCCCTTAATTTTTGTTTATCTGGGAAAGTTTTTATTTCTCCATCATATTTGAAGGATATTTTCGCTGGGTAGAGAATTCTCGGCTGTAGATTTTTGTCCTTCAGATTTTTGAATATATCATTCCACTCTCTTCTAGCCTGTAAAGTTTCTGCTGAGAAATCTGCTGATAGCCTGATGGGGGTTCCTTTGTAGGTTAGTTTCTTTTGCCTGGCTGTCCTTAGTATTTTCTCCTTGTCGTTGACTTTTGCTAGCTTCACTACTATATGCCGTGGAGTTGGTCTTCTTGCATTGATAAAGTTTGGAGATCTATTGGCTTCTGTCACCTGAAGATCCATCTCTCTCACCAGATTTGGGAAGTTCTCAGCCATTATTTCTTTGAATAGTTTTTCTGCCCCTTTCTCCTTCTCTTCTCCCTCTGGTATACCTATAATCCTTATGTTGCATCTCCTAATTGTGTCTGATAATTCTCGGAGAGTTTCTTCATTTCTTTTTAGTCTTGCTTCTCTCTCCTCCTCTGCCTGCAGCAATTCTATATTGCCATCTTCCAAATTGCTAATTCTTTCCTCCATATTATCGGCCCTACTGTTCAGAGCATCTAGATTTTTCTTAATCTCCTCTATTGTGTTCTTCATTTCCAATATTTCTGTTTGGTTCTTCTTTATCGTATCAAACTCTTTTGTGACATGGCTCCTGAATTCGTTGAGTTGTCGGTCAGAATTCTCTCTTAACTCATTGAATATTTTAATGATGGCTGTTTTGAAGTCATCATCATTTAGGTTATATATCTCATTTTCTTTGGGATTGTTTTCTGTGTATTTGTTATTTTCTTTCTGTTCTGGAGATTTAATGTATTTTTTCATATTGCTTGATGTTGTTGATTTGTGCTCCGCATAGAGATAGAGTTTAGTTGCTCCTTTCACTTGTTTCAGCTGCTGCCATGGGGGAGCTGCTGTTTATACTGCACCAACCAGGAACCCTGTCCGCAGTTGCTAGCTGGGCCTGGGCCCCTCCTTGTAGTCACAGTGGTCCTTTGGATTCCCTCCTCTGCCGTGGGGGCCGTCACAGGGGGCTTCAGGCTGCTGGTGCCTACCGTTGCAGCCCACCTAGACGTGCTCCCTCCTTGGGGTCTGCAACGGTGTTATGGGCTTTTCCAGCGGCCAGTGGTGGATCACTTATATTTGTCGCTCCATCGCTGTCGGCACCCACAAAATCTCACTTGTCCACTGTGGGTCGCAGGAGAGCTATTGGCATCTTCTACAGTCTGTGGTTAGTTCACCTAGCTATGCTACTTTTGTCCTGGGGTCTTCCAGCCTTGTGGCTGCCGGATGGGTGCTTTCTACTAGTGCTGTGCAGAGGCTTTCCCTGAGGCTGCTGTGAGCCTGTAGGGTTTCCCCCTCAGCTATGGAGCTGGGTCACTGGAACTCCCCCCAGCCCCAGTCCTATTCCCCAGGAACTCGGGGAGCCCTTTGCCCTGTCTTGGGGGATAGCCGGAGATCCTGATTTCAGTGGTAGCTGGTCAGCTGCTGCCCTGCCTGATATTCTCCTCTCCGGGACCCTCCCGGTATTGTGGATGCTGGGTGTGGCCCCTCCGCTAATAGCAGACAGAGAGTTTTGTCTGCTGCCTGGGAAGAACTCTGAAGCTTCCCCTCTGGGGCACGGAGTGGGCCTCTGGAGCTTCACCCTGTCCCAGTCCTCTCCAAGATCTCCGGCAATCCCTAGCCCCACAGGGCGGGCAACAGCAGCTGGAGCTCACTTCGCCCTCTGGGATTCTCTCCGGGACTTTCCCGGAGCCGTGAATGCTGGGCGTGGCCCCTCCACTAATGGCAGACAGAGAGTTTTCTCTGCTGCCCGGGCAGAACTCTGGAGCTTCCCCTCCGGGGCGCAGAGCCGGCCTCTGGAGCTTCCCCCAGCCCCAGTCCGCTTGGAGATCTCCGGCAATCCCTAGCCCCACCGCGCAGGCAGTGGCAGCCGGGAGACCTCCGTACCCTCAGCGACTCTCTCTGGGACCCTCCGGGCACCGTGAACACCAGGCGGGATCTCCCCGCCAATGGCGTGGAGAGACTCTCCACACGGGCCCAGGTGTGCAACTCCAAAGTTTCCCTCTGCGTTTAGGAGTAATTGCGGGGAGTTTAGGTAGGGTTCTGGTCACCTGTTTCCACCATCACTCCTCTGTTGTGTACTCACTCCTGCCCTAGATGTGTGTTGATCTTCTGGGGGCATCCGTTGGAAGAAAGCCGCTTGTGGGTACTAGGCTGTTCGGTCGGGGTCGGAGAGTTTTCACCTATTTCCACATCCTCCTGGAGGAAAGTCCGTCCGCCTTCCGATGTATAGTCACGTGGGTCTCTCAGACGTCCTGAGATGCTGTCTGGATATCCTTTGTTAAGCGATAAGTGTCCAAATAATTGTATACTCGAAGGGGGAGAGACAAAGAGGACTACTCACGGCGCCATCTTGGATCCCCCCCAAAGCCATGCATATTTATATGATTATACTATATGCTAAAGCAGCACTTAAATTCATGAAGGGTCTCTTTCGATGGTATGTTTATACCTATATTTATGTGTATCTCTCCCCAATCTATGTATTAATTATAAAGACAAAACATTTATCTCATTAAATATGAAAGGACTGGCTAGCAATAAGATGTGGATCAGATTGATCAAATTAAAAGAATAATACCCACTGTTGGTAAATTTGTGGGAAAACAGGTCTAGCTAATAGAGGTGTAATTTGTCTTCATATTTCTGGAAGGCAGTGTAATAGTAAGTGTCAAAATTGCTTAAAATGTTCCCACCGCTTGATACAATGATTTTAAGACTAGATATTTAAGGAAATAATAAAAGTATGCAATACATAAATTGTTTAATTTTTACTTACCAAAAAGTGAAATTTCTCTAAATATATTATAACTGTTGTTCAGTTATGGCATGGCTCTTTAGTAAATTACTAAGTAGCCATAAGAAAGCTGAAACGTCTAAATTTTTTGATATTTAAAAATGTTCACAATATAGCAAATTAAAAAGAGCAGCATGCTAAAGAAATTATGTAGTAAGAAATTATTTCTGTAATGTTCCCAACACATGTTATGACCTGTAGATCATATACTCACACAGAAAACATACTCAAATTGTACGTGGCAAAATGGTCACAGTAGTTATATCCTTGGGGTGACTTCATGGTTGATCTTTGCATCCTTCTTTCCTTTTCATTTAAATCATTCTTTACATTATGGACTATACACTATTTCAAACAAATTTTATTTCAATTTCATATGTATATTTCCATTTTGCAATGCATTCCATGCTTATGAATATTGATAATTTTTCATATTAAGATCCCTATAATTTATGCTTATCTGGTGCCCACATGGATATTTGTATTCCTGATTATTTACCACTAGAACCAACTCCATAATTCCACATTTTTTGAGAGAAATCTTCCATTGTGATACGTTCTATAGGTAGACTAATTTATTAACAAGTTTAAAATACTTGTCTAATTGAAGGCAATTGTCTTCAAAATAACAAAACTAATTTACAAAATTATCATCAAATTTTAAATAAAAATCATAACAAAGTTTTCCTTCTGTATCAATAGTTATGTAGCAAATCTTCAGTTTTAACCTGAAACTCAATTTTCCTTTGGCTGGATAGTTCTCTAAATGTTCAGCATTTTAAAATTGAGAGTAGGAAATCTGAAATTTACCATTTTAAAAAGTCTGTTACTCTTTAACAAATATGATTTTTTTAATACATTGTCTTTTTTGATCCTTTGACAGTACTGAGATCTTTTGAGTTAGCAAGCTTTAGACCCAGCATTCACATTCGGGCATCTAGAATCCAGGGAATCTCTCTTTCAAAGAACAGCTGTGGCACATTGAATGTATAGCCTGCCAAGACAGGAGGTTGTGAATTCAAGGACATTAATGACAATCTTTTTGGTATATAGAACACAGAGGCAAAACACGCTACATTAACTTTGTGAGAAAACAGGGAGCCACTGAAATGTTCAAATAGTAGGTAAATGTGTTTAAAGAAAATGTGAGGAAAGAAATTTATGAGAATTGTGGATCAGACCAGTTCAGCATCTCTATGATCTATCAAAACATACGTACAGTAAAATCAAAAGTGGACTCTGGCCTAAGGCAAGGTTTTTAAGAAATAATTTTACTTGAATATATATCTCCCCTCCCTGGGCATTAATAGCATATTTCTAGTCTTTGGTTGTTAACTATTTGAATGGTCCCTAGATAGAAAAACAATATTAAATGATATGCATGAGTTGCAAACTCAAAACCATTGTCTGTGTACTGAGAATTGTAAAATTATTCCATTTATTTAAAACATATCCATACATATCTATATATTGTCTACATCACAGTTACCAGCTGTGTGTGGTAATTATTTATAAATTGCACCCTCAAGTTCATTAGTAGAGTTGAAAATAGAATTGAGGTCTTTAGGTTCATAAAAGAAAGAGAGATGATATGCAAATGCCTACCATTGACTATTACCCTTTTCCATGTTGTTTAATCCTAAAAAAGACTCCAAACTGAGTAACATTTCTTCATTTAACTGATAAATAAACATGTGAGAGCCCACACATAGTACAACGCCATGTTTGGGACCTGAGAACATTCTTTGACTTCAAGGCTCATGTTATTTTCACCAAGCTATATTGCCTGCTGAATTCATTGTGTCACAAGCTGTACCTTAATCAATAATGACCAACTTACCCAAGGTTTGCCTAGTGTAACTGCATAGGATCCTTGCGACTGGCAAAGTGGTCTCTCAAGTTTCAATTACTTTGAGTATAGTTGTTTCCAATGTATAATGCGCCTATTAATTTTTTTAGATAACCAGAAAAAAGAATATAATGAGGTCTCATAAGCATAAAAAAAGCAGTTAATTTAAAGAGTTAGTCTTTTGAAAGGAAACCAGTGTTCTAAGTCCATAGAAGTCCACGTTAAATCCATGACATAGGTAAAGTTAAGATGAAGTACAATTCTCATTAGTAAACACAATTTGTTAAATGCTATTATAATTTTTTTCAAGAAATTAGCAAATCAAGAAGAAAATGTTTATACTATGCATCTTCACTTTTTTTTACTTTTTATTAAGATTATGATAGTTTACAACCTTGTGAAATTTCACTTGTGCATTATTGTTTGCCAGTCATGTTGTAGGTGCACCCATTCACCCTTTGTGCCCACTCCCCACCCACCCTTTCCCCTGGTAACCACTAATCTCACGTGAGAAATTATTAATGCTGCCAGAGAATCCTGAACCGGGGATTCTGGAGGGGTGGAGAGTCTGCAATTTTGTCCCCGTTCTGCCTGTAACTAGTTATATATACAGATAATGGCTTTTGATGCAATTCTTCATTTCAGAAATGGAAAAATTGGTACAAATTCTTAAGGACCAGAGAATTAATTATTTTAACACATTTCCATGTGAAAAGCAAAAGAACAGGGGTAAATTTTTATGGTTAGTTTTACATCTGAAGTCTCAGTGTGAGTGAAAGTCTTTAGAAAATGTCTTTATGTAGTGAACAGATATATAGAAATCACATATTTGATAGTTTCTTGAGGAAAAATGTTAGACGATGAAGAAAATTCCATTTTTATTTATTCAGTCACTTTCTTAATTTCATGAACACAAAAGTCTGTTTTCTATAGATGACAACTTTTTTCAGGGCATCTTTCACCTCCTTGTTCCTAAAGCTGTAGATTAAGGGGTTCAACATGGGAATGATCACCGTGTAGAAGACTGAGGCCATTTTGTCTGTGTCAAGGGAATGGTTAGAGCTTGGCTGTAAGTACATAAAGATCAGGGTCCCATAAAATATGGTGACTGCCAGCATGTGGGAGCCACATGTGGAGAATGCCTTGCGCCTCCCCTCGGCTGAACGCATCTTCAGGATGGCAGAAATAATGTACATGTAGGAGACAAAGACAACCAGAAGGGAAGAAATGAACATGATACCAGCACAGGCAAAGATCCACAGCTGTTTGGAATGAGTGTCTGAGCAAGTTAGCCTCAGGAGAGGCATGTCATCACAATAGAAATGATTAATGATATTAGAGTGGCAATAAGAGAGGCTAAAGGTGAGGGTGGCATGAAATAGTGCGACCAGGAAGCTATAGCTGTAGGGGACAGCCACAAGCTGGATGCATATTCTTGGGGACATTACAGTCATGTAGAGCAGAGGATTACAAATGGCCACATATCGGTCATAGGCCATGGAAGCTAGTAGCAAGCACTCAGCTGTCATGAAAGCCAGGAAAAAGCCTAACTGAGCAGCACATGCATTGAAGGAGATTACATTTTGTTTGTACAAGAAATTCCCAAGCATTTTGGGTGTAATGACAGAAGAGTAACAGAAATCGACAAAAGCCAGGTTGCTAAGAAAGAAGTACATTGGTGTGTTGAGTCTTGCATCTGCTCTAATGACTAGGATTAAACCCAGGTTGCCTACTACTGTGAAGAGGTAGATGGATAAGAATATCACAAAGAGGGGCATCTTCAACTCCTGATGGTCTGTGAGGCCCACGAGAATAAATTCTGACACCTGAGTGCAATTTATCTGGGCCATGTATCTTTGGTGCATCTGGATAAAGAGAGAAGAATGAAATCCAGTTGAATTAAATTAAATTTAAATCTTAAAATTCTGAAAAAGTTTTATTGTTAATATGAACTTACTAATAGTAAAATTATTAGTGTCTTTAGAGTCTGGGGATGTGACAAAGAGCAAAATAAGATATTTTGTGGGAAAAACTTACTTCTCTCACACAAATCGATTGCATTTATGAAGTTAAGAGCTGAACAAAGATTCAGTCCACAGTGGCTCTCTGCTGGAAATTCTTGTGTATTATATTATTTCAAATTTAACGTTACTTTTTGAAACTTCAAAACCATTGTTTCTGTTGAGGAAACCTTAACATTAGTAACATAAAGGAAAATGAATCTTCTACGGTAACATCCCTCTGATAGTCCTGTCATCGTGCCTGTGTGATGCAAACTACATTGCTGCAATGCTGACAGATGTTGAATGCTCTATTTGTCTATTCTATAGTCATTTCTTAGTGTGGAGAGGTCACCAGTGGTACCTACACAATCTTTATAATTCTGTTAATAATGCACATACTAAGAATGGGTAACTTTATGAAAGGCACAATGACATGCTTTCTAGGTGTTTAGTTCATTTCTTATATGCCCATCTTACAGAAAAGGAAGAGAAGTCTGATACATTAAGCGCCTGAATTAAGCCCAGACACTAGGCTGCAGCACAGTTAGAATTCAAACTTGTGTTTTTCTGATGCAGGAACCCACCCACTATAGTGTTCTCTAGATACCCAAATTATTCTATCATTTAATGCTTAAATTTCTCCAACTGTTTCTTGATGCAGTGTTTCATAGATATGTTTATACGTAAAGCATTAACTTGCCTGATCGAATACAATGAATCACTCCAAATATAAAAAGATTTTGCTCAATTAGACTAAAAATGGTATCTAATTTCTAATAGATCTATGTCAATTTGCATGGCTCTTGCTACTTTATTATTTACTTAAAAACATAAGATTTGGATTATTTTTGTATTCATTTTTAATTCACTATTGTATTATTTTAATTGGAATGTCTTCATATGTTTTACCTATTTTTTGAACTGTTGTTTATAACTGTAATATGAATATCAATATAACATTCATTTTAGGACAAGACAACATATATAGAAATAATGATTCTTGTTACTAAATCCCATAATGTCATGTCATTTTCTCTCTTTCTTTTTTCACACAAAAAATTTAAAAAACAATTTTGAGAAAATATAAATTGCTTTATACACACTGGAAATTAGACTTGGTATAAATATTTCACAGATAAAATAACTCATATTTCCTGTCTTTTCAATGATTAATGGCTCTTATGTACTCCAACTTTTGCTCAGGTCATCTCAAAATTATTCGTATTATTGATTTTTTTGTTTGCTTTAATTTAAGATGTTTATTTAGCAACAACTTTGTGTAAGTTTGTCCTAGATGTTTTATATTCCATCTTAGAACACTGATGCACAGACAGATTTTCAATATCTAATGATAGCAATGCTGGCATGGAGGAAAATGTAGACCTGGGAAAATTTCAATCTCACATATGCTAGCTTACATATAGAGAAATGAAGTCCCTTATGAGAGAAAAATTAAAAAAGGAAGAGACAATCATGCATTTGTTTATACAGCTACTCAGACTAACACCCTTCTCTTGACGAGTGGCTTTAGGAAATTTTTTTGGCCGTGACCCACTGCAAGAAATATGTGTAATAGATGTCATCAAACACATACACATGTCTAAAATGATAGCCTCACATCTGGACATGAGAATGCACAGATCCAGAAGGATTACAAGAATGCACTACTATTTTCTCTTAAAAAAGAAATTCAATTTCATTAAAAAAAATGGAAGGCTATGATGTACTAAAGTGTTTTAACCATCTAGTAATGTTTCCTTAGGAAAGTTTATCTCCATTCCATTCTCTACCCCAAGGCTACCCCTCACTGCCACCAGCTCAGGAATGCAAACAGGCTCTGCTTACCTACAACTATCTCCTAACAGAAACATCTCTGGCTCCTCAGACATTTCTTTTCTGATAAAAAGTATAACTTTTTTCCTTGCACTTAGTACCTACACCAATCATTTTTATTCCACATTATTTTTATGATTAAATATGTGTGTATATGTTTATGAAAGTGTGTATCTGGGTGTATATAAATATATATGTGTGTGTGTATACATATGCATTTATATACTCAAAGGTATATGTTTGACAATCAAGTGTCTGCTAACACAGAATCAGAACTATAGTGAAATTAATCATCTTTGGAGAAAGGCATATTATTTCCTTTTATCCCTCCAGACCTTTCTGCACAGCACTGAGCATTAAGTTTGTTGTGGTTACATGCCATCAACTCAGCTCTGACTCCTAGTGTCCCTATGAATGAGAGATGTCCCCAATGTCCTGTCCTCAACAGCCCCATTCAGCTTCTGTGGACTCACGTCTATGGCTTCCTTTTTGGAGTTAATCCATCTCAGATTTGATTTTCCTCTTTTTCTGCTGCCGTCTACTTTTCCCAGTATCATTGTCTTTTCCAAATAATACTCTCTTCTCATGATGTGCCCAAAGTAGAACATCCTCAGTTTTATCCATTTTACCTCCAGAGATAGTTTAGGCTTACTTTGCTCTAGGACCCACTGTTCATCTTTCTGGTAGTCCAGGATATCTGTAGAGCTCTCCTCAACACCATATTTCAAATGAATCAATTTTTTCCTGTCAGGCTTCTTCACTGTCCAGCTTTCACTTCCATTCATAGTGAGTGGGGATATGAGGGTGTGGATAATCTTGGCCTTAGTCTCTAACAACACTTCCTTACATTTGATGACTTTCCTGATGCTCTGATTGATGCCCTTCAAAGTCCCAGTCTTCTCTTGATTTCTTGGCTAGACTCTCCACTTACATTGATGATTGAACCCAGGTTGACAAAATCTTTAAGAATTTCAAAGTCTTCATTGTCTACATTAAAGTTATATAGTTCTTCTATAGTCAGGATTCAGCAGGTCCTCAGAAAACACTTGGTGAATGGGACTGAATTTTCTATCCTAACCCTTTATACCATCAAGCTTTCTGTCCATAATCAGTTACAGTCTTACACGATAGTTGGCCCATGCATTTAGATTCTTCTATCCTAATGCGACATTAAAAACTTTATTTCCTTATCATGATAATGATCTTTCTTATTAAAAGGCAGTATGGCATGACATTTAAAAAATATATGACCCTAGAGTTTGACTCATGGTGATGCCATGTATTAGTAATTGTGTCCCTTAGTCAAATTATTCAAACTTTCTTGGCTTGTTTGCTGAAATATAAAACACAGACAATCTCATTTTTAAAGAGGAAATGTAAAATTTCCATTTGGCTTCACTTGTTCTGTTATATCTATGAGAAAGGAAAAGCAGTGGAATTTCTAGCACATTTAGCATTTCTGTAATTAACAGTTGCTTTTCTAATGATAGATAACTATTGAAAGGTGAGATTTTGAGATTTAAGCCAAGCAGGATATAGCAGAAAGAAATATAGTACATATTCATTTATAGTAGAAAGGTCAAAATTGGGAGAACTGTATTTTGATTTGGCTTTGTTACTCTTTAGTAACATAAGTTTTAGCATGTCAAAAATCTAGTTTGTTCTTCAATTCCCTAACCTATAAAAGGTGCTATTTTATATCTAAAAGGATTGTGAATATTAAAAAGAAAATTATTTACCCCAAAACATGGCAGACACAAATGCATTTAAAAATAATGATGCTCCCCTGATACATTAAAAGGTACATAAACATAGAAGGCAATGTAATCACTTTCAAAATTCACTGGCAGCAGGGTAGACAGTGTCACGGGTCAGAGTGAGATACTTCCAGGACTTTAATATGGAGGGTACCAAAAAAGAAAAACACAGAAAATCCTTAACTGTTGGATGCAGATAGCTATAAATAATATATAATATAGCCTTTAAATTAAAGACAGAGAAGAGTGTCTTACAATTTTAGTTTCTCAAATAAGTTCTCAGAAAAGAATAAATTAAGAAAAGAGAAGTGTATAGCCTAATTGATATATTTTGTTATATCAGGAAACAAATGAAAGAATACACCAGGGGAAGGTAGATGTTCTCATAAAGCATGGGAAGAAAAATCAAAAATAATTTTTCAGTGTGTATGTATGCATGTTTCCACCACATTCTATGGGTAAAGAACATCCACTTTGATGATAATCTAATAATAATTACATTAATTAGAATAATCATTTTGCAGTCCTAAATTAAAATACGCCTTTAGATACTTCGCTACTTTAAGTGCTTCTCACTATGTTCGTCTCTACGTGAATGAAGCATTGGAGAGAAAACTCCTACTTATCCTTCAAAGCCTATCAAAATCCCACCTCTCCTATAAAGACCTCCCTGATTTCTAATTTCCATGCTGTGACACCCACCAGTTTTCATCTCTGTGTTCCAGAAACATTTTATATGTAACTACTTAAGTATCATCTTACATTTATAGCAGCCATCTGTTTACATATTGCTTCTCTTGATAGAATGTAGACTACGTGTGTGGAAGCCATGCCTTTTTCATTCATTTCCTAATGTAGCCCCTTCTAGATGCTTGGTAATGGGGAAGCAAAAATTAAGTATTGGAGTAATATTTTGACATTTATTTCCCTTACTCATAATCAGTGTTCTTTATTTATATCTGAATATTAAGTAATATACTGATGACTTGATTTTAATGTGCTCACCTCTCATCCCAGGTAAAATGACTAGATTTTACAAAAATGGGAATGGCAGTTTTGACATAGATTACAATCCAGTCAATTAAGTGTCTGACAGTTCCGGATGGTCTAATAGAGTCTATCTTTGGGTTTATAATTTAGTCTATCTCTATTCTTTTATTGCAAACTAATAAGAAATATATTTCATATAATGACATATATGTACATAATTGAAATAAAATTAGAGGAAACACTCTTTACCTTTATTTCAGAAAATGCCACCTAAAATGTTTTATTCTAAAATTGATTGCATTCTAGTCTATCTCATTTTTTAAAGACCCAGTTAGATCTCAAGTTTTAAATACAGTCTATGAAACTACCTGGGTAGGATGTGTTCCTATTTCTTCTGCAAGTGCGTTTCAGGAGCAAAAAGCTGCACAGTTTTGTCAGTGACTCTATCTCAAGGGATCTTTCTTAGGAGCATGATACAATTAAGATCATCAGAAAAATTACATTCGACACCCCATAGGGATCCTAAAGAAGGCTGGAGATCAAGTAACTATCAATTAATTATTCTCTGGTTTTGCAGAACCACACCTCTGCAACTCTTTCTTTAGTTTGGCATTCTCCCAAAGTTCCCTAACTTTTGAAATGCTATTATTTGTTTATTATTGTTTTAATTATCCATGGTGGTGGTGTTGTTGCTTAGTGACAGGAGTTTTACTTATCTTTGAAAGAAAGATAAGAATTGCCTTGTGAACTTTCTTACAACATGTCTTTCAAAGAACTGAATAGAAAACTCTCCCAAGAACCTATCCCTGAACATTTAAGACATAATGCTCTCTCTTTGTCTTACTCTTTGAAATGCTCATGAAGTATTTGTTTCCTCTTCCAGGTTTTCTCTGGCTGTTAGTACTTAATTTCCTTGCTGACCTTGTCTATAGAGCATTCTTCTAGATTGTTTACTTAGCCAATCTGTGGCCATAGTGGAGCTGCACAGGAAGAATATGTTTTTAACAATTATTGTGGAACAATGCATCTGCTATAGACTAAGTTGTAATCCCCCCACCCCACCTGCCACCACCAAAATTCATATGTTGAAGTCCTAACCCCAGTGTGATGGTATTTGGAGATGGAGCCTTTGGGAAATAATTTGGGTTAGAAGAGATCATTAGGGTGGGGCCCTCCTAATGGAATTAGTGCCCTTATAATAAGAGACAACAAAGCTCAATCTTTCTTTCTCCCCTCCCACACATTCTAAAAAAGAAGTGGTCATGTGAACACATAGTGAGAAGTGGATGCCTAGAAACCAAGAAGAGAACTCTCACCAGAAGCCGAATTGCCAGAACGTTGATCTTGGACTCTCCAGCCTCCAGAACTGTTAAAAAATAAATTCTGTTGTTTAAGCCACCCAGTTTACGGATTTTCTTATGGCAGCTTGAGAGGACAAAGACAACATCTCTGTGGAAATGAAATAATCCTCTACACTAAAAAATGTTTTGTCATTGGGGGAGAGGAAATAAATTATGGAATTATTTCCTCTTTTCCAATATAATGCTTTTTCTATTGTCTTCTCAGTAATTTAGTGAGCCCAGCAATCAGCTGAGGATGCACCAGATACCCCAGATATATCTTCTAGAGGATCCAAATAGACAAGAAGTGAAAAATACAACTGTGTTTATACACAGTGACCTTAAAATATGTAAGTGAGAGGATCTGTAAGGCATTCGGTACAAATCCTGGATTCCAAAGCAAGAAGAAGCTTACATCCCCTGGGACTCTGAATTTGATGATGGATAAGCAAAGTATTGTGAATATGGTTTGCAGGAAAACAGGGGTGGACTTGCCTGTTTCATATACTGACTTTGAATATAGTATTTGCCACATAGTATCATATGAAATAAATTCCCAACTATAACTCTACACTTCAGTATAATAAGCAGGAAGTATCAGTATCTAGAATTTTTTTGTGAGTGATGCATTAACACACCTGGTTCACTGAAGCGGAAAAAGCAGCAATTCCTTAGCAAACACAGCCTGATATGACCACATTGTATCAGTGTTAATCAGAGTATATGTATAAGCAGTAACTATGTTTGAAATATTAAACAGTTATTTTATAAAATGCAGTACTTAGTTTTGTTTTAAGCTTGCAAACATACATAAATGCCCTACTCTTGCTATAAAATGCCATGACTTGGTACCTGGTATTGGGATATTGGAAAAGTAACTAAGAAGAAATCTTCTATACATTTATGAATATAAATAAATTAAATTGAATTCTAATGACAATGGAAAGAAGTTATTAACCACAATTTGTTAAGCTTGTGTTTTTATAAAGTTTTTTCAAAGTTAGTTTTATATACATTATTAAGGGCTCTTCCCAGTGAATGATTTATCCTCTCATTTCTTAATCTTTAGAGAAAAGAGTTCTGCAGAGTTGATCAAAGTTTGGGAGAAGGGAGAGTATTTGACTAGGAGACACACAGGGAAACTTTTAGGGTGAAATAGCTGTCCCACATGTTACTGAGGGGGTAGTTACTTGACTCTACTCACTTGTTGTAAATGCATAGAACTGTACATTACGAAGAGTAAATTTTATGAGTCAACTAATGAAAAGTTAACCAGCAAATGCCAGGAAGAAATCCATACTATGATAAATGTATCTAACTGCCTTATAAATGTATGATTTGAACACACTGAGGGATTAACTCACTTAAGTAACTTTGGACAGTGGTGTTTTGATTAGAAACTGTAAAACTATAGACAAAAGGAACTGTACATAAACTCTGTATCATAGTCTGAAAATTTGTTTCTCATGGAGGTTTGAGTTAACAACTCTGAAATTGTTGTATATTGGAGCTGAACAAATAATTAAATGGTTTTGAAGTCGAGGGGCCCAGGTTTCCCACTGTTGGAGAGGAACTTTACAGATTAGCATGAAATTAAGTCTGCAGTGAATCTTGTGATACTGGATTAGAGTGGATGATATCAGAATGAACTCACATTTAGCTTAATATGTATACAGTACTCTTTCCAATCCTCCACTGGAGAATGTTCCTCAATATTGTGTTTTTCACGTGTGCAGAGTGAGTTTTGGAATTTATTTTTTCTTTTACTCCCTTGATCTTCAATTTAAAGTCCAGGAGAGCTTGAAAGAATGTTTCATGGCATCTCCAATGAGAAAGTACCATCAGGATAATTTTATCTCACATTCCCTCTTGAGTTGTCACTTAAGAGTGATCTGTGAGAACTTGGGGCTTGAACCTTTACAAGTAAAGTAAATATGTTAATATAGCTGTTTAAAAACTCCCTCATATTGTGGAATAAATTATAACAACTTATGATAACTTTTGACAATGGAAATCTTGGTTCCCCAAGCATGTCATTAAAATTAATCTCATTTCAATAACTTACAAAATCAAATTTTAAATGAGACTCCTACCACAATATTCACAAGTTCATGTTTTCTCCAGCAGTGTTATTAAAGAAAAGTTTTACTTGTGTACATTTGGAAAATAACAATCACATTCCAAGCAATACTGGCCATTCAGATCTCAAATTTTCTAAAAGACAGCATTTTCTTTTCAATGTTAGAGTTTAGAAATTACAGGATGGTAGAAGCCATAGTGGACCTTAGATTCTCATGAGTGCTACTTCAGTTAAAATAATTGTTTACAATTGGAGGTCCAAGTGGACATTGATTGTTATAAGGAATGGAGGAGCTTCAACCATGGGGTAGGAGTATACTGATGAGAGAGACCTCCAGTAGCAAAGCAGTGCTCCAGGATGCCTATGAGAAAGTGAAAATCAGAGAATTATTTGATTCAGGGGGTGATAGATAGTACTTACTCTCACAATTTTCAGACAATGCTTTGAATAATAATATAATCCTGTGGAGATGACTCAAGGGTTGCTGAGTGACCTGAAGGAAGATGTCTGGAAAATGTGGTAAGAAAAATTGGGCAAAGTTTTGTGCCTAGCGCCTCATTCTACCAGAGTAGTTGTAATTATTATTGTTGTTATTATTATTAATAATAATATTAAGAATTCAATTGTGAAAAAAATAATTCTGTAAAAGAATAAAAAAGACATACACCTAGGGGCTGGCCCCGTGGCTGAGTGGTTAAGTTCGCGCGCTCCGCTGCAGGCGGCCCAGTGTTTCGTTAGTTCGAATCCTGGGCGCGGACATGGCACTGCTCATCAGACCACGCTGAGGCAGCGTCCCACATGCCACAACTAGAAGAACCCACAACGAAGAATACACAACTATGTACCGGGGAGGCTTTGGGGAGAAAAAGGAAAAAATAAAATCTTTAAAAAAAAAAAAAAAAAAGACATACACCTAGAAGAATCTCAACATTTACCAATAAGAAACTCACACCTAAAGAGGAAAATAATGGATTACCAAAAGTAATTCAGCTAGTCGTTCTATCAAGAGTCAGAATTCCCTTTTTGATTTTAGGATTTCTTAATGCCTGGTAGTGTTTTGAGCAGTAATAGGATTCTGTGGGGGTGACTCAGGGAGTGCTGCAGAGTGCCCTGAGAGGAAGATATCAGGAAAAATGTGTAAGACAGACAATTCAGCAAAGCTTTGTGCCTGCCACCCCAATCAGCCAGAGCAGTATGCTGATTAGTATTATTTTTTAGGATTAATTTGGGAACAAATTAGTTCTGTGAAAAATAAACATATAAATAATAAACAAACAAAATATGTTTTAGCACAGTATTGTAATTATTCCCATGAGTAGATGCAAGCCTAGAGAGAAAGAATAATAAATTTCCAAAATGTCGTTCATGTCATGTGGTTCTATCAGGGGTCAAATCCATGGTTCCTGATGGCCCAATCTTTTCATTTGTCTTTCTTCTCCCAGAATAAAGATGCCCAGGTGTTTGTGCTAGAGAAAATACCAGAATTGGTTCTATATAATGGTACATTTTTCAGATTTTTATTTTTAAATTAGAAGTCCATTTTCTGATAATGAAGGGAAGCTGGGCATGCCACAGTAAGACTCAGATATCTGAATGATTTGATGAATATCAGATATTTTTAATTTTGTTGTTGTTGTTAGTAAACTAAAGTACATCCTTTATTCAGATTTTCTTACTTTTTACCCAATGACCTGTTTCTAATCCAGGAGATCATGGCATTTGATCCTCAAGTTTCCTTAGTCTCCTCTTGGCTGTCACAGTTTCTCAGATTTTTCTTGCTTTTTATGACATTGATATTTTTGAGTTGTACGAATCAAGTGTTTTCCAAAATGTCCCCCAATTGGGCTTTGTCTGATGTTTTTCTCATGATTAGATTGGGGTAATAAGTTTTGGGGAGGAAAACTGTGGAAGTGAATTGACATTCTCATCACATGGTAACAAGAGTACATATTATCAATGTGACTTATCACTGCTCGCCTGAGGGAGCGTTTGTCAGGTTTCTCTGCTACAAAGTTACTTCTCTATCTTTTCCATACTACACTTTTTGGAAAGGAGTTTGCTATATGCAACTTAGATACAAGGAGTGGAGGGTTCTGCTCCCCCTCTTTGAGGGTGGAGTATCTACATAAATTGTTTGAAATTCTTCTGCCTGTGGGATTTGACTGCTTTTCCCTATTAATAATTTATTCAATCATTGATTTATATCGGTATGTTATCATGGAAACATTTCACACTTGAGATAATAATTCAGCTCTGAAATTCTACTTTATTTTGTTACTCCCATTGTCCTGCCTTGGCCATGGGAAACATTTTCAACTGGCTCCTGTGTTATTTTGACATACTCCATTCTTGTCTGTCTTTCTTCTATGTCTTTCTCTTTTTTCTCTTTCTTTTCTCTCCTTCTTTCTCTCTTCTGCTTTCCTTTCTTTCTTTCATTCATTCTTTTTTCTTCATCTATCTCTTTCCTTCCTTCCTTCTTAACTTCATTTCTTCTTTCCTTCCTCTCTTTCTTACCACTTCCTTACTTTCAGACACTATAATATGCTCTGGACTCATTCTATACATTTCCAGTCAATTCCTAAAATCAGTCAAATCTCAAGAAAGCTCTGGTTCCTTACATTGAAGAGTATTATTAGAATCTAATATCTGGGCAGTAGATATATTTGTTGCTGGTGAGATGTCAAGCTTCTAGCCCTTATTAGCTAGCAGAGCAAGGAAATATATATGTGTATACTAACTCATGTGGATATACATATCTATAACTATTTCATTTAGAAACCTTGGTATCTGTATTAAGCTGTACATGACTTCATGCTGATGACTCTGACACTGATCCATTATCACACTGATCATTCTGGTTTCCTCTCATTGCTATTCTGCAACCTCCCACCCTAACAGTGATAAACTTGGCCCCCAGTAAATGGATATGTGCCATCCATTTACTTGTTTAATTCCAGTATACATGTATAATGGATCCAGAATTATTAAACCATATCCAAATGAGAGCTAACATTGTAACTAGAATACAGGACTACATACGGTCATTTCTGTCTTACATACTCTACTCATTTCTAATGTTACTTAGGTCAATACATTTCACTCCACTGCCTTCATGGAAATGTTTCACACATTTTTAATTTGGTAGATAGTTTTGTCACTTTCTGCACTCCATTTTTGATTCCTCTGACCTCTTAAATGATTTGTTTTAATATTTGCATTCATTAAGATTTACACTTTTGCCCATAAACTTCTATGGGTATTTGAAAAAGGCAGTGTCACATATCCACCATTAGCATTTCCTACAGAACGGTTTCACTACAGTGAAAAATAAAACCCTTGTGCTTTACCTATTTAACCCTTTTATTTTACCATTGAACCCCTGACAACCACTGATCTGTTTACTATCTCTATAGTTTTGCCTTTTACATTATGTCATATAAAAAGAATATTGTTGGCTTTGCAAGCTAGTTTCTTTCTCTTAGAAGCATGCCTTGAAGATTCATCAGTGTCTTTGTATGGCTGGATAGGTCAATTTCTTTTATTGCTGAATAGTGTTCCATTGTATGGATGTATCAGTTTTTTTACCCATTCATCTATAGAAGCATATTTGGTTGCTTCCAGTGTTTATCAATTATGAACATAGCTGTAATAAACAAAATTTTATTTTGAGTAAATCAAATCTTTTGGGTAGATACCAAGAATGTGGCTGTTGAGGTGGTCATGAATACCTACAGATTTGCTGATAGACATGGGCTGATTTGTTTGGAGTAGGGCTTGAAAAAACTCATAATCAGAGGTATTTTCAAGCCAAACATGATCTCAGTGATTTGTCTCTAAAAGCCCAAAGTTGTAGACGGTGTGAGATCACAGTGCTGGTTGGTATAACCAACAGAGTATCTGAACAGCTACAGATTTAACAGAGTGCTCATGCTCAGTATCTTCCACCATTAAATAGATGCAAATTAAAACCACAATGTGGTTCCACTACATACCCTCTAGAATGACTCTAATCAAAAGGACTGATGACATTTATGTGAAGTGTTAGGATGTGAAGAAACTGGAACACTCATATTGAATGTTTCAAAATTCTCTCTCTAGGCCCGCTATCTGAGGGTCTGAATGAAATCGAGTATATTTTCTGGGATATTCTTCATGTACCAGGTACATGGTTAGTATAGAGGTTCAATTATTTACTTATTTATTTATTTTTCTGAGGAAGATTCTCCCTGAGCTAATATCTGTTGCCAATCTTCCTCACGTCACAGCCACTGACAGACAAGTGGTGTATGTCCATGTCCAAGAATTGAACCCAGGCCACTGAAGCAGAGCATGATGAACTTACCCACTAGGCCACCAGGGCAGGCCCAGGTTCAAATATTTTTAGTAGATTAATTTCAAAGATGGATTATTCTGCTTATTCTTTGGAAATGCCCAGCATGGTTACATTCATTTTATAAATGATACTCCGTTCATATACTATCACATAGATTTACTCAATTCTGATTTGAGTCTGAGATATAATATAGTTGCCTCTATGCGTTCAAAGTTGTACAGTTTATTTTGGTGTACAATCACTGATAAAAAATCTATCAGAAAACAGAACAAGATATTTTGCAAATCAATTAATTTTTTTTCATCTAATGATATAAAGAATTTACATGAACATGGTCCAGTGAATGCTTAATATTATCACAATAGAATAAATTTATTACACACTAAAGAAGAGTCATACTTAGAATAATGAGAAAGGAAGAATTTTAGAGAATCCACAAAGTTTATCAATCAAATTGTACCCAGGATGAAAGCATATCCAATGATGGTACTCTCAGTCTTTCATAAAAAAAGTTGTATAAATTGCATCAATTGAAATAGAAAAAAATTCAATATAAATTTTGCAGATATAAAATCTGATGTTTCTGGAAAGTAGGTATCAGAGCAGGACAATGCTATTACACCAACAATGTTGCAGAAAAAATGATTAATTACATTGGAAGAGCAGTAAGACATAGAGAATACAGCAGATGAAGCCACCACAGCTGTGGAAAAGCTATAAAGGTACGTGAGGGATACCAGGAGAAAGCAGGCCCGCTGAGATACAACTACCATGTAGAGCAGGGGATTGCAGATGGCCACATAGCAGTCGTAGGCCATCACAGCTAACATGAAGACTTCAGCTACAATGAAAACCAAGAACACCCCCAGTTGGGTGGCACATTCATAGTAGAAGATGGTTTTCTTCTTTACGAAAAAATTTATCAGCCTTTTAGAGGCAATAACAGTAGAATTGCCAAAATTTATCATAGCCAAATGTCGGAGGAAAAAATACATGGAGGTCTGAAGTCGAGAGTCAACAATAGTGAGAGTGATGATGATCAGGTTCCCCGCCACAGTCAGTCCATAGATGACCAGGAAAACAAAGAAGAGTGGAATCTGGAGTTCTGGACATTCTGAGACACCTGTGAGGATAAACTCGGTGACCCGGGTGAAATTTCCAGGAGCCACGTGAGAGTTTGGAAATTCATCTGTTTGGGGAAGGAAAGAAGAAGTGGTTACATCATTTGGAGAATTCTTGTCTAGAACTGGCATTAGATGGCAAGGGCAATTCCTTGGGTAAGAAGTCCTGCAATCATGTATTAATCTGTTATTAAAGTTAAGGTTTGGGGCCGGCTCAGTGGCCGAGTGGTTAAGTTCACGTGCTCCGCTGTGGCGGCCCAGGGTTCGGATCCTGGGCATGGACATGGCGCTGCTTGTCAGGCCAAGTTGAGGTGGCATCCCACATCTCACAACTAGAAGGATGTGCAACTACGATATACAACTGTGTACAGGGGGGGTTTGGGGAGATAAAGCAGGGGAAAAAAAAGTTAAGGTTCCAGGTCTAACATAGAAACCTCACAACAGTTTGGGAGATAGAAAAAGTAAACGTGGTAAACTAAATAGATGATTCAGCATCATGTATGTTTTGAGGATTTACTTCCTCACAATTTCATTAAGTTATGGATATCTTACTGGCTTACATGACTTGCAATAGAAGCCATGATTCATTTCTTATGTCTCTTGCATTGAGTGTGAGAAAGACTTGAAGAATTGTATACCTCAAATAATTCAATGTTGTTTCTGATTTCTTAATTGAGATTTCTTGCTTTTTCTCAAGAATACATGATTTAGCCACAATCCTACTCCATTTTCTTTATTTGATCTTACTATAACTTCTATTCGATGTGCATTGAACTTGAAATTCTACCATCCATGTCTGTTAACTGCTTTTTTCAGACAAAAATACATGGAGATATGTCCTCAAGTGTATTTTTCAGTTTACTGATTCTCTTTTCAGCTTTAAAAAAATGACATCTGTGAAAATATTATCATTTTTGTAATTCCGTCACACTATGCTTTACTGGATTCGACTTCCTTTTCCTTCAATGTAACTCTTTTTCTTCTTGCCCCATAAGTTGATGAAATTCCTTATATTGTTTCCACTGTGTTTTTGCTTTAAGCAGTATTTTTATTTATATAATTTTAAAAATTTATGATATATATCTGGCCTTAATTTTTAGTTGACTTTTCCTTGATATTTTTTCACACTTTGATATTTTTTGTTATGTCATAATATTAAACACACTTATTTTTATAGTTTCTATGATAGTTAAATTGCATATATTTGCCAAAGAATCAGCATGTAATTATAATATGTTCTAACATTTTTCTAGATATTTTCTTTTCTAAGATGGTCACCTGCTCCTAACCAAGCCTATTAGAGTCCATTTCCATTCACAACTGATGGTTCCAATGGGGAGACCTGGACCAAAGAAAGTCTTGTCATAGTCTCTTATCTGAAGATTTGTAGTTGAGTTGCAGAGTGTCAAAACTACGTCGTCATTTAACGTCCGATCTACCCATTCACAAAAATTTATGTATACATACACGCAAAATAATAATAAATTAAGGAGCAAGAGGAAACTTTTGGAGATGAAGAATATGGTTATGGCATAGATTGAGGTGATGGTTTCAAGGATGCCCACTTATCTACAAACTCATCGAGTTCTGTACATTAAACGTGTTCAGCTTTTCGTATGTCACTCTTACCTCAATAAAGCTCTTTTTTTAAAAAAATTATGTATCATGAATGACCTAATTGTGAAAGTCCAGAGTTACTGACATGATCACTCCTAAAACAAATGATAAAATAGAAAGAAAAATAGAAAATTATTCTGCAGTGAGAAAAAAGAATGAAGCAACAATGCAAACAGATTCAGAAAAATAAGACCAAAATAGCTTTTAACATTGTTGAGTATATGATATCAGTTTGTTTCCAACACCAAACATCATCCTTTTGCTAAGTTCCATTGAATCATCCTCCTAATTATTTACCAAGTATTTGTTGATTTGCTACTTGTGCCACGCAATGTTCAAGTTTCGGATAAATTATTCATTCATCATGTCTTGGACCTTCTATTTTAATCATAAGGAAGAGACAAGAAGCTGTTAACCAAACATATAAGCAGATTATTGTAAATTGTAGCAAGCAGAATAAGAAAATTTAACATCAAGAAGCATCAGGATAACCTGGGAGAATTATTTCACATGGTATGTTAAGGGACGGCCTGTCTAAGAGGGTGATATGTGAGCCAGAACCTAAAAAATGGGATGGAACCAACTATTTAATAAATCATAGGAAGAACATTTCAAGATTCCAGACAGGAGTGTATTTCTTGAAAATGCTGCTCTACAGTAGAAAAGACGTTACATTATTTGTTTGTTTGCTTTTGAGAGGAAATTTAACTGAGCCCAGTGTCACTAGATAGTAATGAGGAAGTGGAGAATTACTAGAATCAGATAATGTGGGTCACAATAAATATTTGGATTTCATTTTAAGTAAATTGTAAGGCATTGATAAATTTTAAGGTAGGTGACCATGATCAGCTTTTAAGTTTTAAAAACATTACTCTTGCTATTATAATGATAATGAATTATAGGGTTTAAAGGGTAGAAATTATGAGTGAAAATTTAAAAACTGAGTCAAGTTGTTGTTATAGGATTCCCCATATAATATAATGTTGACTTGGGCCAAAGTGGAGAAGCTGGTGATAAGGGAAATAAGATACACTCAACGGTTGGAAGCAGAAACATGATATCTTCAACATAATTCATACTATGAATTATGTGAAAAACATATGAGGGAATGACAGATGAGGGGGTAGATCAAGAAAGACATTAGTGATTTTTTTGCAATTGAGTCAATGGCCATGACAGTTTCTGCATTTTTAGAGGATATGATTTAAGATGGAGTGATGGTTTTGAACATGATAAGCTTTCAGTGCTAATGACACATTTAAACAATCATTTAGGCCAGCTAATATTTATGTCTGGAGAGCCTATATGTGGTTAGGCTTGCAAACTTAAGAAACCTCAATCTAGATGATATACTATATTTTTTAAATCTATTTCAAAATCCTTTAAAAACTTGCAACAAAAATTCCTAATATGTTCCTCAATCAATCTGTATTCTTTTCCACTGAGGGACAACTGTCTGTTTTGAGATTGTAACTTCTTTTTATCCCCAAGCACTACACTAGAGGATGTTGCTTCTGTGCCCCCTCCCATGCCTCTGTCTTGTCTTGCCTTCTCTGTGTTTACAATTTGATTTGTTTTTGTGTGAGGAAAGTTGGCCCTGAGCTAACATTTTTTGCCAATCTTCCTCTTTTTGCTTGAGGAAGATTGTCCCTGAGCTAACATCTGTTCCTCTATGTTTTGCATGTGGGATGCCACCACAGCATGGCTTGATGAGCTCTGTGTAGGTCCATGCCCAGGATCCAAACCCATGGATGTGGGGCCGCTGAAGCAGAGCATATGAACTTAACCACTCTACCACTGGTCTGGCCCCAAGTGTGTTTACAATTTTTAATATTTTGTCTGCAGACTTCAGTCTCTCCATCATCTTCGTTAGCAAACATATCAACTATCATCCAAAACTAATGCTTCTAAATTACACCAGCTCTTCTATTTCTGCTGAAATTTAATGTATTGCTGATTCTGTACTTTATTTTAAACTGCAATGATAAATTTTAACAAGCAAACATTGTAAATCACAAACACACATACAGCCTCTAATTTTCCCTTTCAAAGTTCCACATGTTATTATATGTCAGTTTCCATAAGTACTCTCTTATCCTAAGCATCTTCCTCTTCCACTTCCTCAGGTCAAGCTTTCATTAAGACTATCATTGACTGTTGTATCCTTCTTGGTCTCCATGCCATGATTCTCTCACATTAGCTGGTAGGCAAACGACAGTCACTAAGCTTTTGGAGTAATCAAGATATGTAATCAGAGCTATTTTTTTAGGATAATTGAAATATGCATTAGCCTCATTCCCAATGCATTCCACATTCAGGTCCATATCACCTTTCCAGTCATACAACCCTACCAGGCACTCATTCAACATACATTTTCGCCTCTGTCCCTCTACATCCTTACTCATATTAATTGCTCTGAGATTACTCCACTTACTTTGATAGGTGGCATGTTATCTAAAAAAAGTCTGCTCAACATTTATTTGTAGCAGTGACCCCACACTATCAGAAAGTGTAAATGAACATAGGGTCAAAGGAGGCTGACAAACTTGATTTTGGAGAATTAAAAAATGTCATTCCTGATTATACCTTAGATATTAACAATCTTCTTATGAATACTAATGAGTAAAGGGAGGGTAAAAAGATAGTGCGTTGTCTTCAAATTAGCACAAATGTTTTATGGCTAATGATTAATAATAATAGCATTAAAAAGTGCTTATTAATGGGGCCAGCCCCGTGGCAAAGCAGTTAGAGTGCCAAATGCTCCACTTTGGCATCCCAGGTTCATGGGTTCAAATCCCAGGTGCAAACCTACTCCACTCATCAGCTGTGCTGTGGAGGCATCCCATATACAAAACAGAGGAAGACTGGCACAGATGTTAACTCAGGGCTAATCTTCCTCAAGCAAAAGAAGGGGAGGATTGGCAATAGAATTTAGCTCAGAGCGAATCTTCCTCACCAAAAGAACAAAAAAAGCATATAGAAATATTTTCTATGTACTTCTATGTACTTAGAATGCTTATTATAAAATGATGAGGCAGAATATGAAGAAAATAAACTTAGTTTTGCACATCTTATTTTAGGTCTGTGGAACCAAGAGCAGCCAGAAAATGGGTTTTATTTCCTCCTTGAGAATGTTATAGAGGCTCTGTTCCATCACGCTAGGAATCTATGGGTCTGCATTTCTTAAAATCTTCCTCCTGCTTGTGCAGTGACTTCCCTCAAATAGAAGTCCTTCTTTTTCAGATCTTCTCAACTAAAATGTTGACAGATTATTTTACTATAAGATATGTGGTTTATCTAAACATGTTTCATCATTATATTGATTACTTATTATGCTTCTATATATACACTTGCCTGAATGTTTTCAGAGTTAATTGAAAATTTTCCTGAGAAAATTAGTGATCTAGAATTATATGCTCAAAAAAGGAGCATCATTTGGAATTTGGGTAGTTGTATGTCCAGCATTCTTTCACAGGATGCTCTATAACACATGCTATTTTCATTTTAGATAATATTGCTGAAGTAAAAGTATGATATCAACAATCTCAGTGAGCAATAATCCTATATTTCAGTAGTGATATAATTTATTTAAGTATACAAAACACAACGATAGCAGTTCTAATTTGGAAACATAAAATCTGTGTCATTTTTGGCACCCTGTGTTGTCCGAAACAGTTATAAATCTTGGAAAAAAGCCTTAGTTTAAACACTGTATTATTTGTTTATATACAATACCCAGTGCCTTCCAAAATGAAAGAGAAGTGACTCATTTTAAGGTACAGTTTTCAATCATTTAAAGGTCATAATACAAAAATAAGATAAATATTTTCTGCCCACCTGTTTCAAGATAATCTGTTTTAAGTTCTTAGGAAGAACGTCTATGTTGCAGTGGCAAGGAGGGTTGCCATTGATGGTATTTATGCAAAGTGTTAGTGAGGATGTGAAGAAACTGGAACACTCATATTGAGTGTGTTAACATTCTCTCTCTAGACCCTCTATCTACCTGAGGGTCCAAATGAAATCAAGAATATTTTCTAGGACATTCTTCATGTACCAGGTACATGCCTAGCTTAGGGGTTCAAACTTCTTTTTCAATTCTGAGGAAGATTCACCCTGAGCTAACATCTGTTGCCAATCTTCCTCTATTTTCTGTGTGAGCTGCCACCACAGCACAGCCACTGACAAGTGGTGTAGGTCCATGTCCAGGAATCAAACCTACACCACTGAAGCAGAGCATACTGAACTTAACCACTAGGCCACAAGGGCAGGCCCAGGTTCAAATATTTTTAGTAAAATAATTTCAAAGCTGGATTCTTCTTCTTCTTCTTTGGAAATGCCCAGCATGGTAATGTTCACTATATAAACGATACACATTAATTTAATATCACATTGGTTAACTCAGTTCTGATTTGATAAGTCTTCGATATAATATGGTCACCTTTACATATTCAAAGTTGTACAATTTATTTTGCTGTACACTCACTAATCAAAATCTATCAGAAAACAGAACAAAAATTTTACAAATCAATTGAATCTTTCCTGTAATGATGTAAAGAACTTACACAAACATGGTCCAATGAATGCTTAATATTGCCACAATAGAGTAAATTTATTAGACACACTAAAAAAGACTCAGAATAACGAGAAAGGAAAACTTTTACAAAATCCATGAGGTTTATCAATCAAAATGTACGAAGAAGGAAAGCATATTCAATGACGATACTCTCAGTCTTTCATTAAAAAGTTGTATAAATTACATCAATGGATATAAAAACAAGTTCAGTTATATTTTAGCTGGCGTTCAGGATATAAGTTCATTGGTAGTATATATGTTTTTCATTCAAATATGATATTTTAAAAAGTCAAGGAGTTTTATTTTAAATATATTTGTCAGTTTAATTTTGCTGACTTCACTTTAAGAAAGTTTTTAGCCATCTGCAACAACAGTTTTTCAAAGTTCATTGACTAAACATACCCAGGAACAAAAAAGAAGCCAAAGAATAAGAAAGATGGACTTACTTCTCTGATCCATATTCTGTTACTCAGTTTTAACTCATTTAATTTTTTTCAAGTTATATCTCTCCTGAATGTTAGAACTATTTCTTTCAATCTACCTACCCAAAGTCAGTGAATAATGCTTTGTTTCTGTATTAACCTCATAACTCCTAGAGCTTCACTTGATTTTTTAATTCACTGCTTTCTAAATCCTAGCTCCCTTTAATTCCCAGGATTATTTGCTTGTAAAGTAAGTAGGTCGGTCACCTAACCTTTACTTTCTCTGGCATAATGGCAGCCTATCTTAAACTTCTCTTCATTTACTTATATAGTCCTAAAATCATATTGATTTAGAATAGCATGAATTTTTCAGAAATCTCTTCAAGGCAGCCTTCACCTCCTTATTTCGAAGGCTGTATATCATGGGATTCAGCATGGGGATCACCACTGTGTAGAATACGGAAGCCAACTTATCAGTATCCATTGAATGCTTAGTTTGAGGCTGTACATACATGAATAGCATTGTTCCATAGAAAACCGTGACTGCCATCATGTGTGAAGCACATGTGGAAAAGGCTTTTTTTCTTCCCTCTGATGACCGTATCCTTAGAATGGACAAAACAATGTTGAAATAAGATGTTACAACTATAACAATGGAAAAAACCAAATTTGTAGCTGCAGATATAAAAACTACTGTTTCTGGAGAGTAAGTATCAGAGCAGGACAATGCTAACAGAGGGACAATGTCACAGAAAAAATGATTGATTACGTTAGAAGAGCAATAAGACACAGAGAATACAGAAGATGAAGCCACCACGGCTGTGGAAAAGCTATAGAGGTACGTGAGGGATACCAGCAGAAAGCAGATCTGCCGAGATACCACCACCATGTAGAGTAGGGGATTACAGATGGCCACATAGCGGTCATAGGCCATCACAGCTAACAGGAAAACCTCAGCTACAATGAAAACCAAGAACACCCCTAGTTGGGTGGCACATTCATAGTAAAAGGTGGTTTTCTTCTTTGCTAAAAAATTGATGAGCATTTTAGGGGCAATAACAGTAGAATTGCCAAAATTTATCATAGCCAAATGTCGGAGGAAATAATACATAGGGGTCTGAAGTCGAGAGTCAACACTGGTGAGAGTGATGATACTCAGATTTCCTGCCACAGTCAGTCCATAGATGACCAGGAAAACAAAGAAGAGTGGAATCTGGAGTTCTGGACGGTCTGAGACACCCGTGAGGATAAACTCAGTGACCCGGGTGAAATTTCCAGGAGCCATGTAAGAGTTGGGAAATTCATCTGTCTGGAGAAGGAAAGGAGAAGTGGTTACTAACTCTTAGGAATTCTTTCCTAGAACTGGCATTAGACAGCAAGGGCAATTCCTTGGGTGAGAATTCTTGCAATCATTTATTAATCTGTTATTAAACTTAATGTTCTAGGTCTAATATATAAAACTTGCAACCATTTGGGAGGTAGAAAAAGTAAATGTGGTAAATTAACTAGATTATTTAGCATCATGCATATTTTGAGGATTTACTTTCTCACAATTTTGTTAAAGTATAAATATCATACTGGCTTGCAAACAATAGAAGGCATGATTCATTTCTTATGTCTGTTACATTGAGGTGACAAAGACTTGAGAAATTGTATGCCTCAAATAATTCAATGTTGTTTTGTGATTTATTAATTGAGATTTCTTGATTTTTCTCAAGAATAGATGATTTAGCCACAATCCTGCTCCATTTTCTTTATTTGATCTTTCTATAACTTCTATTCGATGTACATTGAACTTGAAGTTCTACCATGCATGTCTGTTAACTGTTTTTTTCAGACACAAATACATAGAGATATGTCCTCAAATATATTTTTCAGTTTACTTATTCTCCTTTCAGCTTTAAAAAAAATCTGTGAAAATATTATAATTTTTGAAATTCCATCACACCACACTTTGCTGGATTCAACTTCCTTTTCCTTCCTTCTCATAACTCTTTTCCTTCTTGCCCCACAAATCGATGCAGTTCCTCATATTGTTTCCACTATGTTTTTGTGTTAATCAGTATTTTTATTTATAGAATTTTAAAACATTATTTAAAAAAATTTATGGAATATACTTGGCCTTAATTTTTAGTTGACCTTTCTTATATTTTGTCACATTTTGATATTTTTCGTTATTGTCATAATATTAAACATCCTTATTTTATAGTTTTTCTATAATTACATTGCATATACTTGCCAAAGAATCAGCATGCTATTATAATATGATCAAATATTTTTCTAGAGATTTTTTTTCTCTGATGATCACCTGCTCCAAACTAGGCCTATTAGAGTCCCTTTCCAATCACAATTGATAGTTCCACTGGGGGCACCTGGCCTAAAGAAAGTCCTTTCATAGTCTCTTTTCTGAAGATTTGAGTTCAGTTGCAGAGCGTCAAGACTATATCATCATTTAACATAAGATCTACACTTTCACAAAAATTTAAGTATACATACACACAAAATAATAATGATAAATAAAGAGGCAAAAGGAAACTTTTGGAGATGGGGATATATTTATCTCATAGACTGTGGTGATGGTTTCAAGGAGGCACACATCTCCAAACCATCGAGTTATGTACATTAAATGTGTTCAGCTTTTTGTATGTCATTCTTACCTCAATAAAGCTTTTTAAAAAAAGATTATGTATCATGAATGCCTGAATTGTGAAAGCCAAGAGTTACTGACATTATCTCTCCTAAAAACAGGACAGAATAGAAAGAAAAATAGACAACTATTCTGCAGTGAGATAAAATAATGAAGCAACAGTGCAAAAAGATTCAGAGACGTAGACTAAAATAGCTAACATTGTTGAGTATATGATAGCAGTTTGTTTCCAACACCAAACATCTTTCTTTCACTAAGTTTCTTTGAATCATCCTCCCATTTATTTACTTACCAAGTATTTGTTGATTTCCTACTTGTGCCAGGCAATGCTCAGGTTACAGATAATTATTCATTCCACACCTCATGGGCCTTCTATTTTAATCATAAGGAAGACCCAAGAAGCTGGTAACGAAACAGACAAGCAGATGATTGTAAATTGTAGTAACCACGATAAGAAAATTTAACAAAAAGATGCATCAGGATAACCTGGGGGAATAATTCACATGCCATGTTAAGGGAAGTCCTGTCTGAGAGGGTGACATGTGATCTGAAACCTGAAAAACGGGATAGAGACAACTATTTAATTAATCATAGGAAGATAACGTACAGATTCCAGGCAGGCTGTATTTCTTGAAAATGCTGTTCCACAGTAGAAAAGAAGTTAGGTTTTTGGTTTTTTGTTTTTGAGGGGAAATTTAATGGAGTACAGTGTCACTGGATTATAATGAGGAAGCAGAAAATTACTAGAATCAGATAATGTAGGTCACAATAGATATTTGGATTTCATTTTAAGTAAATTTTAAGGCATTCACAAATTTTAAGGTGGGTGAACATGATCAGCTTTAAGTTTTAAAAAGATTAATCTTGCTGTTATGATGATAATTAATTATAGGATTAAAGGGGTTGAAATTATGAATGAAAATTTAAAAAATGAGTCAAGCAGTTGTTATAGGAGTCCTCACGTAAGATAATGTTGACTTGGGCCAAAGTGGGGAAGCTGGTGATAAGGAGAACAAGATACACTCCACAGTTGGGAACAGAAAAAAGATGATGTCTTCAATATAATTCATATTATGAATTATACGAGAGAGTTATGAGGGAATGACAGATGGGAGTAGATCAAGAAAGACATTAATGATTTTTTTGCCATTGGGTCAATAGTCATGACATTTTTTGCATATTAGAGGGTATGGTTTAAAATGGAGTGATCAAAGTGATATTTCGAACATGTTAAGTTTTCAGTGCTAATGAGATATTTGAATAATCATTTAGGCCAGCTAATATTTATGTCTGGAGCACATAGGATTGGTTAGGCTTGCAAACTTAAGAAACATCAACCCAGATGATATACTATATATTTTTAATCTATTCCAACATCCTTTTTAAAACTTGCAACAAAAATTCCTAATACGTTCCTCAATCAAACTGCATTCTTTTCCACTGAGGGACAACCCTCTGTTTTGAGATTGTAGCTTTCCTTTTGTCCTCAAACACTACACTAGATGATATTGCTTGTGTGTCTCCTCTCATGCCTGTTTCTCATATTGCCTTCTCTGTGTTTACAATTTGTTTTTGTGTGAGGAAGATTGGCCCAGAGGTAACATCTGTTGCCAAACTTCCTCTGTTGCTGGAGGAAGATTGTCCCTGAGTTAACATCTGTGACAATCTTCCTCTGTTTTTTGTATGTGGGCTGCTGCCACAGCATGGCTTGATGAAAAGTGTGTAGGTCTGTACCCAGGATCCGAACCTGTAAACCCAGGGCCACAGAAGCAGAACATGTTAACTTAACTCCTACACAACTGGGCTGGCCCCAAGTGTGTCTATAATTTTTAATATTTTGTCTGCAGACTTCAGTCTCTCCATTGTCTCTGTTGGAAATATATCAACCATCACCCAAAAGAAATGCTTCTAAATTACATCAGCTCCTCTATTTCTCTTGAAGTCTAATTTATTGCTGGTAATATTCTTTATTTTAAATTGCAATGATAAATTTTAACAAGCAAACATTTTAAATCACAAACATATATCCATCCTCTAATTTTCTCTTTGAAAGCTCCATATGGTATTATATGTCAGTTTCCATAAGTACTTTCTCATCCTAAGCATCCTTGTCCTCCACTTCCTTCTTTCACTAATACTGTCATTAACTATTGTATCCTTCTTGGTCTGCATGCCATGATTCTCTCACATTAGATGGTAGGCAAATGACAGTCATTAAAGCTTTTGGAGTAATTAAGATATGTAATCAGAGCTATTTTTTATGATAATTGAAATAAGCTTTAGCCTCATTTCCTATGCATCCCACATTCAGGTCTATAGGACCTTTCCAGTCATACAACCCTATCAGGCACACATTCAACATACATTTTCGCTTCTGTCCCTCTAGATCCTTACTCATATTAATTTCTCTGAGATTACTCCACTTATTTGTGAGAGGTGACATGTTATCTAAAAGAAGTTTGCTCACCATGTGTAGCAGTGGCCCCATGCAATCAGAAATTGGAAATTAACATAGTGTAAAATGAGGTTAACAAACTTGATTTTGGAGTATTTAAAAATGCCATTCTTAATCATACTCTAGCTATTAAAAACTTTCTTCTGAATACTAATGAGAAAATGGAGGGTAAGAAGATAGTGAGTTGTCTTTACCTTAGCACAAATGTTTTATGGCTAGTGATTAATAATAATAGCATTGAAAAGTGCTTATGCGGGGAGCTGGCACCATGGCCAAGTGGTTAAACTTCCACACGCTCCACTTTGATGGCCTGGGTTCATGGGTTCAGATGCTAGGCACAGACCTATTCCACTCATCAGCTGTGCTGTGGAGGCATCCCATATACAAAGGAGAGGAAGACTAGCACAGATGTTAGCTCAGGGCTAATCTTCCTCAAGCCAAAAGAGGGGAAGGTTGGCAATGGATGTTAGCTCGGAGCGAATCTTCCTCATCAGAAAAAAAAAAGAAAAAGCTTATGGGAGTAGTTTATACTTAGAATGTTTTTATTATAAAATGATAAGGCAGAATATAAAGAAAATAAATTTAGTCTTGCACACCTTATTTTAGGTTTGTGGAACTACAAGCGACGTAGGAAATAAACATTCTCTTCTGGGTTTTATTTCCTCTTTGCGAATGTTATAGAGGTTCTGCTCCATCAAACTAGGAATGTATGGGTCTGCATTTCTTAAAATCTTGCTCCTGCTTATGTACTAAATTCCCTCAAATAGAAGTCCTTCTTTTTGAGATCTTCTCAATTAAACTGTTGGCAGTTTATTTTACTATAAAATATGTGGTTTATCTAAACGTTTCATTATTATATTGATACTTATTATGCTTCTATATATACATTTGCCTTTATGTTTTCAGACTTAATGGAAAATTTTCCTGAAAAAATTTGTGATTTAGAGTTATATTCTCAAAAAAGCATTGTTTGGATTTTGGGTACCTCTTTATCTAGGTTTCTTTCACAGGATATTATACAAAACATGCTGTTTTCATTTTAGGTAATATTGCTGAAATAAAACTATGATATGAAGAATCTCAGTGAGCAAAAATACAATATTTTAGTAGTGATATAATTTATTTAAGTACATAAGATACAATGATGGGAGTTCTAATTTGTAAACATAAAATCTGTGTTATATTTGGCACCCTGTGTTCCCCAAAACAGTTATAAATCTTGGAAGCAAACCTTAATCTTTGTATTGTTTGATTATATGTAATACTGAGTGCCTCCAAAATGAAGGGGAAGTGGCTCATTTTAAGGTATAGTTTTGGATGTTTTAAAGGCCGTTATACAAAAATAACATAAATATTTTCTACTCACCTGTAATGTAGAATCTGTTTCAAGCTCTTAGGTAGAATTTCTATGTTTCTGTGGCAATGAGAATTGATGGGGCTCTATAAACCTTTGAGACCAAAACTCTAAAGCACAGGTGATTGAAGGATCTACAAATTTCCTTTTACATCCTTGGGGAAGATGCCACCTGGGGTTGGTTCCTTAACAAGGTCTTCCTCCAGAAGTTCAACCACACACCCCATGAGTCTTTGTTGCACTTTGGGCCTAAGTTATTGAAGTGAACTCAACTCCATGACAGCTAAGGGGCAGAGTGATTAAAGTGTGTCTCTCAAAGTAACCCATTTGCATTCAGACATTCATTATTACAAAATGCAATATTTACGAGCTAGAAACCAAGGGCCTAGCAGTGAAATTAGATCAAACTCTATCTATAAATAGTATTTTTATCATACCACTATCCTTTTTTTTTTTCCACTTTTACTTCAAAGTATACAGTTGACATAGTCATTATTTCAAGGAATGGGGTAAAGTGGATGCTAAAAGGAGGATGTGATCTCCAAAAAAATAATTTTAGGCAATAAAAATATGATTTTATTCTTTTCATTATGATTGTATTTCAGATGAAAGAGGAGCATGTAACTACTAGAGAAGAGCCAAACAGAATAGTTATAAATGAAGCCCTCCTGTTATCTTCAACATGTCTATAAATTCCCTTTCACACAAATGTGTTTTTAAATATCAAATATCTTAGATATATATTTTTTATGCATGTAATGACTAGTAGAATTGTAAACTATTCAAATTTTAGTATATGCGTTGCTATAGCAAATCTATGACTAATATAATTATGTAGAAAGAAAACTGCACCGGGGCAATTCTCTTCTTGGGGGCTTAAGTCTTCTTTGCAGCAATACTTATTTTTTTGTCATCAGATATTCCTCTATAGGCCATAAATTTAAAGCTGGAAGTTGAGATATACGGCAAAACGACATTTATACAAAGTATAAATGCATTCACATGAAAGAGTAATATATATTTTGTAAGAACATAAGAACATAAACAGATTCACATTAAATATATTGGGATGGATACCTGATGGTGGTAGAGGGAACTAGTTACAGAAATAAAGATGAAGGATGTATTAGTTTACTAGTGTTGCCATAGCAAAATACCCTAGACTGGGTGGCTTAAACCACAGAAATATATTCTCTCAACTCTGGAGCCTAGAAGAGCAAGATCAAAGGGTTGGCAGGTTTGATTTCTTCTGAGGCCTCTGCTTGGCTTGCAGATGGTCACCTTCTTGCTATGTCTTCATATGGTCGTTGCCGGGTTGGTGTGTCTAGTGTCTCTCTCTGTGTCCTAATCTCCTCTCCATATAAAACATCAATCAGATTGGATTAGAGCACACCTAATGAGCCCATTTTAATGAACTACCTTTTTAAAGGCCCTGTCTCAAAATATGGTCACATTCTGAAATACTGCTGATTAGAGTTTCAACACGTGAATTTTGATGGGACACAAGACAGCCCATAACAAATTGAAATAAAAAATAACTTAAGAAAAGAGACAGGCTTTGCCTCACTCAGTAATGATAAAGTGTCATGAACTGAGGAACATAATTATTCTAAACCTCTTATCTTAGGTCCAAAAATAGTTGAAAACACGCATATCTAAATTGGATGGAAAACTTTCTCCTAGAAATCTGTTCTGCAGAAGCAACACAAATTATTAAAATACACAAAAATATTCATAAGATTATTATTAGTATGGTGAAATGCTGGAAACCAAATATATAGTTTGTAAGTTTATCAAGTAAATTATAGACATATTTTAGTATAATTTTATATATCTTATGAAACTTTGTCCATATGCATTACATAGAAATTCAAAAGCTTCTGAGAAACAAATTAAGAATAATATTTAAAAGGTCATATTGCATTGGTTTCTTTAAAAAAACAAATTATTAAGGTATATTTTAGGTACAATAAAATGCCAAGAGTGCATGGATAACATTTGAAAAATGATGTCACCTTTGCTACTACTGCTTCCAATAAGATAGCATTTGCAATACCTCAAAATGTTCTTCAATGTCTCTTTGTAGGAAATTACCCAACATTATATCTCAGAACACAAATACTACGATTTCTATCACCATTGGTTTATTTTCCTTGTTTTCAAATTTCATATAAATGAAATGATATACTATGTTTGTGTCTGGTTTCTTTTCCTCCACTTAATGCTATTGAAATTCACCCACACTATTGCATGCATGTGCAGTTCATTCCATTTCATTGCTGGCAGTATTTTATTTATGTATCACCGCTCATCTTTTTACCTGTTGATGGATAGCTGAATATCTCCATTTTGTACCATTATAAATAAAGCTATCAGTAACAGTAATATACACATTTTTCTGGCCATGTTCTCATTCATCTTGACTTAGCATCATGAGGGGAATTCCTGGGATGTATGGTGGTAACTTGTTTAACTTTACTTAAAACTGACAAACTGTTTTCCAAAGTGAAGTACCATTGTGCTCTCCCACCAGCAATGTGTGATAATTTCAGGAGCTGAACGCAGGAGCTGAGATGATACTTTGTATTTGGTAATTTAGTATTTTTAATTTTACCAAGACTAGTGGGTGGGAGGTAAAATCTCATTGTTATTGTAATTTCATTTTCCTGGTGACTAATACCATTAGGCTTTTTTGGATGTGTTTATTGACCATTCATATTTTCTTCCTTGAAATGTCTTTCCAGATGCTTTCCCCCAGTTTTAATAAGTTGTATTTTCCTTATTGATTTGTAGAGAATATTTATATATATCTTGGATCCCATTGAATTATTTTGGCTTCTTAGCTGATAATCTATTGAACATATACATGTGCACAAGTTTTAGACTCTTCATTTTTTTTTTTTATTTTTGGGATTATAGGTAAGATTTTTTATTTCTGTATTTTGCATTTTTTCAAATTCTCTGAATTGATCATGTATCACTCTCATAAAAAGAAAAATGTTTGCTTAAAAATCCACTGAAATTTAACAATACATACAATATTTCATTTTTGGTAACTTCTATTACATTTTTCAATTTATATTTAGTTAATAATAATGGTCTCATTTATATAAACTTAATACATTAGAATTTAGAAAACCTCTTGATAATTCATAATATTTCTACATCGTTGAGGTCTCTAAATCAATATCTGAAAGTGTACTGTCCATAAGTATAAATTATTAACCAGAAGTGTACTAAATAATTAATAGATCTTTGAAAATTTTTCAAAAAGAATTCATTTATTTATTTATGTTTCATTTGTGCTCTGGTTGTTTTTTTGTTTTTTGTTTTTTCAATTTTATTTATTTATTTATTTTTAATTGCAGTAACATTGGATTATATAGCTTTCGGGTGTACATCATAATAGACTCTTCATTCTTTTCCATTGATCTATTTAGTATCTTTATAAAATATTGCACTATCTTGATTACTATAGATTTGTAGATAATCTTGAAAACAGTATTATAAATTCCCTAACTTTATTCGTTTTCTAGATGGTTTAACTATTCTAGATCTTTCCTTTACTGTAGAGAAGCAGATGTAAAGCCAGACATGGGGACCTTGTTTGTCTTGGGAAGAGGAAATTTTCCCCCCTCCCCCTCTTGAATTCTTATGGCTGGACTAATTATAAAATTGACACAAGGCCAGATCAATGGGGAAAAAAAAATTGATACGTGTGCACTGGAGAGCATAAAAGATGATGCTCAGAGAGGGAACACAGCAGGCAGTTTATACATTTTTTTACACAAAGTAACAATGAATTTGTGAGGATTTGACGGGACAAAGAAGCTTTGCTTTGAGTGCTTAATTAGTGAGGGATTTAGCAGAGTTTGGGTTTGGGGTGATAAATTACCAAAGAAGTAACAATGTTTGTTTATATAGCCTTCTCAGCCCTGATTTTCCCACTTCAGTGATAAAAAATGTAGAGAAAGCAACCTTTCACATGCGGGAATTATTTCCTGATTTCAGGAGGAAGAGAGAGAGGAGGGTCCAAATGTCTTTTCTTTTTTCGTGGACTGCTTCACAAGTAACTTTAATTCATAGCAATCCATATTCCATTGTGGGATACTTTCAGGTGGCCTGCCCTGGGCCTCAATAATTGTATTCCATGTGCTTAGGGCCAGAACTGTCTACTCTGAGAACAATCATATTTGGTAGCTGTTATTAAATTATCTGAATATTAAAATTTGATCCCTAACTTAAAAGTGAACCTTGTTAAAAATTATAATTTAGTCTCAAAACTATGGTGTTAAATTAAGGGTTGAACAACTTGAGAACTTTGTTAAGATGTTGAAAGAGAGAATTCTTTTTTAAGCCATCTCTCTCCGTCATCTTAAAGCCAGAAGACTTCTTGATATATGTGGAAAATTTGAAGTCTTTGAGGAAACCCCTTCAAGAAAGAGTATATCTTGCTCTCTTCATAAAGAAGTCATGGAATATGAATTGAAGAAACTTTTGCAGAGTATGTAGGAAATCCACATTGGGGAATTTTATAAATAATCAGAGGTTGAGTTTATGCAATTGAGTCGTTACTGCTTTGCAAGTATTTGCATTTAAGAATTAATACAAATCTACTCCAATTTCTTAGCTGAAAGCTTTTGGTAGAGCAAGCCATTAATTAGATATGAAGTGAAAATAAATAATCAAAAGAAAATTAAAGTTTCTAGCTCTGGGAAGAATTTGAGAGTGTACAAATACTAAAAGATTGTCACATAAATTGGCAGCATTATTTCTAAACTATTCACCAGTACAATGATGATGACAAAATGTACTTTGTGGCAATAAGGGACAACGGCCCTATCCAGTGGCATCAGGAATACTGTAAGCTTTCTATAGAAAACAAGGTAATGTTTTAGAACACTTCTTGTTGTATCTATGATATCAAATATGTGATGCTACCCACCTATTATCAGTTTTGCAATTTTATCATCACACAATGAAAATGATATGTCAGCAAACATTAGTATCCTTTCTTTGATAATAAAAAAACAAAATATTACTCGGCAAAAAATCACAATGCATAGAACCTTTTCTCAATGTTTTCCTTTTGATCTCAAATTATTATGGATATTTGTAAAACATTGAACCAACATCTCATCATTAGCATTGGACAGAATCTTATATATTTATTTTAGAAATAAAAAGCAATAGTATTTTATGTTATAATCACAAGGCTGTTCATTACAGCATTTTCTATAGTGGAAAAACAAATAAAAAGCTACAATCAAATGTTCATCACCCAAAGTATGGCCAAATACAAAGTGATTGATCTATACTCAACTGTATATTAAAAATGACATTTATGCTGATATTCAAAATAATATCTAATGTTTATTGGCTAAGAAAGATGTTGATGGTGAATTCTCATGTAAGAAAAGTAAGTTGCCAGGAATATGATGTATTATGTTTCTTTTTAAAGCCCTTTCCATATGGATGATATTGGGAAATGCTGTTAATATTATTTAACTTAACTTTTGGTTTGTAAATAGTAATAGAAATGATAGAATTTGTTAAAAATTATACTAAAATGGTAAACAAATTAATATGATTATAAAATGTAATTTTGTGTTTCTTCTATTGTGTTCAATTTATGTTTTATTTTATTTTTTGATTTAAAAATTTTTGTCCAGCTTTGTTGAAGTTACAAGTGATAAACAAAAAGTGTGTATATTTAAGGTGTACAATATGATGCTTTGATATATTTATGTATTAGGAAAAGACTACCAAAATCAAGTTAATTAACATATCCATCACATCACATAGTTTTTTTTTTTATTTTTGGGATGAGAACACTTTAGATCAACTTTTTTTAATAATGTAAACATCACTACATTAAAAAGGGGAAAAATTAAACAAAATTCATGAGTAGATGTACCCAAGCTAGTGTTTGGCCACAAACTCGAGAAGATTTTGTAATGTAAATACTTCAAATGCAGATGGATTAAATTCTACAATGGCAGATACAGGCAAAATGGATTTTAAAAAATCATGGTCCAACTATATGCTGTTTGCAAGAGACTCATTTTGTTTACATTGTTGTTTTAGGTTCAGAAAATACAATGAAAACAAGATTCAGAAGATACATGCTTTAAAAAAAACCTGACAGAAGCAAACACATAAATTATTGATGTCGAGTTTGATAAGAGTTTCCACTAGAAGAAATATGAGGTTCTACTGGATCACTAAAGGGAACATTGAATCAAAAACAAGGGAATATTGAGGAAGGAGTGACAATTAATTGAGGTCTAAAATATGAGAATTAATTTGGCTGAATATATGGGAAACAATCTACTTGTGCATTATAATTAGTTTTTGCTCTGGAGCCAAAAAAATGCAATTATATCTATGAGAAAAATTATCAAGTGACACTTGCCTTTTTCATAGTTTATTAAAACAACATTCCGCATTAAATATTAGCTACAAAGTTTGCAATGATTCTTAAAAACTCTGTGAAATGCATTTTTTACCTCTTTGTTCCTTAAGCTGTAGATCAAGGGGTTAAGCATGGGGATCACTAAAGTGTAAAACACAGAGGCCATTTTATCAGTATCAAAAGAATGAGTGGATTTGGGCTGCATGTACATAAATAGTAGAGACCCATAGAATACAACCACCACCATCAAATGAGAACCACATGTGGAGAAAGCTTTTTTCCTCCCCTCTGTGGAATGCATTTGAAATATGGCTATCAGAATGAGTATGTAGGACACTAGGACTACCATGAGGGAAGAGATCAAATTCAGTGCTGAAAATATTATGATCAACAATTCTATTTCTCTTGCATTTGAGCAAAGCATAAGTAACAAGGGAAGATCATCACAGTAGAAATGACTGATGATGTTAGAGCCACAGAAGGTCAATGTAAAAATCTTAGTAGTAAACGTTAGAGCCTGAAAGGTACTATAGACGTATGGAATGCCTACCAGCACATGACAAAGTCTCCGGGACATGATAACATTGTAGAGCAAAGGGTTACAGATGGCCAAATAACGGTCATAGGCCATGGCTGACAAGATGAAAAATTCACTGATTATGAACATAAGGAAGAAAGCCAACTGTGTGGCACATGCATAATAGGAAATGGTATTTTTATCCACAACAAAATTTACCAGCATCTTGGGACAAATGACAGCAGCGTTACCAAGATCAATGAAAGCCAGGTGTTTGATAAAAAAATACATAGGTGTGTGTAGATGGGAATCTACCTGGGTCACGATGATCATGCCCAGATTGCCCACCACTGTGACTGTGTAGATGATGAGGAAGATTCCAAACAGGGGAACCTGAAGCTCAGGCTGCCTTGTGACTCCCATCAGAATGAATTCCATCAGCAATGTTAGATTCTGTTGGCTCATTTAGCCCAGTTAGCTCTTGTGGGAAGAAACAGAGAGATTGTTATTAGCTTTCACGTAGGGCCATGTAAACAAATTATGTTTGTAGACAGAATGGAGGTTTTTCTTCATAATAAGGAGTATAAAAATAATTCTCATGTCTAATTTTAAAACTAAAACAAATGATGGAAGCTTCTACTTCCCAAGAGGAGGGATCCATATGAAACGCATGCACCGTTATGACAGATTAAACGCCAAGCAGACTCAGCAATGTTCGGAACATATGCATTGATCTAAAATGCCATGTAGGAATTAATATAGAAGTATTAGACTTTATTTTCTCTATGCAATTGCATCAAAAGTTTAATTTAGCACATTTCCATTCTTATCTGAGAATTCTTGTGGAATTTTGATTTTCGTAAAGAGAGAGGTAAAGATAATAGAAAGCTAATGAAATTTAAGATATAGATTCCTTCAACTGTACTTTCAAGGACCTGGGTGAGGCCTTAGCAACAAACTCACCAAGGAGATATATCTTTGTAAAAGTTGCAAATGTAAAATATTTTAACCTTGATCCATTAAGCCCACTTTCTCTTTTCGTTTCAATTTTTGCTCCATCACGCTTCAACTAATATCAGGATGCTCTGGCATGTCTGCAAACATTTGTAAGGTCCAGCAAAGGGAAGACTGAATTAATAATACTTTGTTTTATACTTAAGTGGTATGTTTATATGTTTAAAAATCAATTACATTTATCATTGAATAATGCTATATTTTGGTGTAGGAATGACTTCCAAGACCAATCCTGCCACCAAATATGCTGAGATATGTCTGCAATTTCATTAATAAAAATGTTATACTTATAGATTTTATGATATCTGTCACTATGTTTTTAAAACTGAACTTTTATAATTATTTTGCCATTCTAAATAAATATTCGCATTTATGTCTCAACTTACATGTACAATTTTATTTCTTTTTCTTGAAAATAAAACTCTCAAATTAGTATAAGCTTCAAGATGCATAAGATCTGGATCCATTCCTGCTAAAATATATGATTTATATCAATATTCAGGGATTTTGAATATTTAATTTTATGTTCCTTATTTCCTTTAAATCCTGATTTATATGCATAAATTAATTCCTTCACTGTGGATATTATTGGTACGTAAGGCATTTAAAATATCTATTTGAGCATTTATTACAGCTCATATTACTGCCAATTTATTTCTTAAATTGTACAATGAAGTATGCATAAAGTATAGCACTGATTTTAAAATATTTCAGTGATGAGTCCTGCCCTCTTCATTTCATAAAATTTACATGGGAAGTCAGTAAAACAAAGTGGAACTTCTCTGATGGAAGATAGTGAAGCTGCTTTAGCTTAATCCACTCGTATTTTCTTTCTCTCACATTCAGTTTCTCCTCAACAAAAATCTGGGCCTCTGTGAGCACAATTTTCAGTTGAAGGAATGATTAGAGTTCAAAATACTGTCAGTTAAAACACAAGATGAAATTATTATAATATAATGTAATGCTCAGCCTTAGCCTGCACTGCTGTCAAGTAGAACCTTGTGGAAGTCTACCACAAGGCCCAAACCCAACGTTTGGAGCAGGTCAATCTGGTTCCACCCTGTGACATTTGGCAGAATTCTAGGAATCTGCTAATGTTTGGTGTTGATTTAATCAGTCTGATCCAAAAAGGGGGCTGGGGGAGGAAGGCACTACTGGAGATTGCTGAGCCACTTTTATCCCTTTTTCTAGTTGAAGCTGTCTGCTGTTTCTCCATTGAGTCTCACTCTGCTTTCATGTCCTTTCCTCTTTCATAAATAAGAACCAAGTGTTGCAGGGCCTGCTATCATGGATTTTCCTAAAGAATTCAAGATACACTGGGTTAGGCAAAGGATTTCAGAATTCCAGTACCAATCTCATCACTTTCAAGCCTTTAATTCCTTGCTAAGAATTATTCTAGTGTTTATTGATTTTTATCTCAATTTTCCTCCTCCCTCTAAATATATCTGGATTCTTTTACCCTGCTCACTCTTCTTTTTGTAATTTCAATTTTTATCTTATTGTGGTAAGAATGGTTAAAATGAGATCTACCCTGCTAAAAGATTTTTAAGTGTACAATACAGTATTGTTAACTAGAGGCACAATGTTGTAGAGCAGATGTCTAGATCTTATTTATCTTGCCTAACTGAAACTTTATGCTTGTTAATTCAGTAACTCCCTATAAGATCTAGCAATCCCACTTTGGGGTATTTATTGAAAAGAATTTTTATCAGGATCTTAAAACTACGGTAGTACCCTGCCCTTTCTTCTCATTTAGAAAAGGATACATCTGATCAGTTTTGAACATCTTGATATATACATTTTAAATAGTTCCATTTGAGCTAACAATTAGAGCAGACAAGATATAACAACGATGCAAAAGGATGACTGACTTTTCAATCTTAAAACAGTTAGGAATTATTTGAGGATGAGGGCTTTCGCCATAACTCTTACAAATCATTCTATTTATTTGTCAGTCTATTCAATCAGTCTGTAAAGTCCATTCTGTAAAAAACAAACTGAGTAGTCAGCAACCAGTAGGGAGAACAAGCAAACAACTGAAAAATCTGTAAGTTCAGGCATGGGAGATTATCCTTATAAATAGGGATATATATATATCCTTATATAAAAATTATTTGCAGTTTATAAAATATTACATGGGTAATACATATCTTAAAATGTTATTTTTCAAATATTTCATTGGGTATATTCATATAAAAGAATACTTATCAAATATTACATAGGACATATACTAAAAATGATTTGTTATTTACCTAAAATTCATATGTAGCTGGGCATTCTGTGTTTTATCTGCAAATCTTAATCTTAATAGCTTCTAATAGGTGAAATTGATGATGATTTTTTCAGATATTTCTAACTTTCTCTTCACTTGCAATATCCAAGTGCCACTATTAACTCTCACAAATCAAATGGATCTATGACATCTAGTCAATTCATAGGATTTAATGCCCTAAAAATACCATACTATTCCAGGAAACGCAGTTAACAAAGGAGATAAGAAATTTTTGTGATGTAAAGAATCAGCCGTCGGTGACCATAAGAGTGTCCAGGGTCAGAAGCTAGGAATCGCAGGAAATTACCCACACCTGCAGGTGGTGATCTAAATCAACAGCAATTCCTATTTACTCACCTTTAATGAAGAGTTGAATTTTCTTCTCCCAAACTACTCTTATTTTTTCTTTGGATAGGGAGAATTTATGCTTCTTCTCTCTTTGTAATGCTCACTGAGGAAATAGCATGTAATTCACTCAGATGATTATGCCAAAACCATCTGAGATATTTAAAAATTGCCTTTTGTTGCCTACTAATTATGCAGAACACTCTACATATTCCCTAGTGAGAAAATGAGAGGGATGATTCAAGGAAATGAACAAAACAACATAAATTATCTGTACAGTTTCAAGGAGACCTACAGGATGTAAATGTACTTACTCCCTTGACACAGAGACAATGATTAAAGTATCAGTGGAAAATACTTTGACATCAGATTTCTCCAAGTAAAATTGGAACTATTCAAAAACTGTAAATGACATTACTATCATCACATGGGATTTTTTCTTTGAATTTATTGTTCAAACAAAAATATGTAGTAGGCACTGAGTTAAAACCATATCATTTAACCTGTGAGATAGATATTATTATTACTGCATTCAGAGGACACTAAGCTCAGATAAACTATGTAATTTGCCCAAAGTCATATGAGTGATAACCATAAGATTTGAAATTAATGTCTCATCTTAGAAAACTGATATATATGCCTTGTCTTTACATATGCCAAACACATAACAGTTATTATAATGCAACGTGTTATTATAAAGAGTGTCTCAAATGCAGTATTTCCTGAACTGAGATTCCAGCACTGCTTGGACAATGTTCATGAAAACTTCACTGAGCGTAAAATCTAATATAAAATAACACATTCCTTCTTTCATAAACTTTACCCATGCACTCTTTTTCTATGACTTCTTTTGTACAAGAATTGAGGTAAATTTATGTACATGGATCTAAATGGTACAAATTGGTAAGTTTTGAAAAAATGTGTTTAATTGTTCCTAATACCTACATCAAGATATGAAACATTTTCAACATGGAACAAAGTTCCCTAATGCTTCATACTCCCCACATCCTAGGCCACTCCCTTCATAAGGAAATTTTCCTCATATCATAACCCTCAAATAATATCCTCACACTCCCAGCATAAGCCACTCTGGTTGTATGCTTAGATGTATTTTCCTTGTTTCTGAATTTCGTGTAAATGGAATCACACAATACCTACTCTCAATTTGGTTTCTTTTACTCAGCATAGTGATTTTAAAATTCATCCATGTTGTGTTTATATTGCTGCATGATATCCCATTGCATGAATATACCACAATTCTTTAACTATTCTTCTAACCATGGGTACTTGAGATTTGGGTTTTTATGAAAAGTCTAGTATAAATACTCCTATTAAGTATATTTGTGGATATATGCATTAATTTCTCTTTGTTATATATTTATGAGTGAAATTACTATATCACAGGGCAAATGGATGCTTAAGTTTGTAAGAAACTGCCAGCTTTCCAAACTTACGGTAGCATGTTACATTACCTGTAGCTATGTATGTTAGTCCCGTTTCCCCCACTTCTTTGCCAATATTTGACTAGAGATCTTTTTAATTTTTAAAAATTTTTAAATTTATTTTATTATTATTTTATACATTTTTAATTTAGAATTGAAGATTGATATAAAATGATATCCCATTGTGATTTTAATTTTCCTTAACTGATGACTAATGATAATGACCACTTTCTATGTACTTGGTGGTCATTCATACATCTTTGTAAAGTATCTAACTTTTGCCCATTTTAATTTGGGTTGTTTTTTCTGGTGATATTTTATTTGTCCTCTAGAAAAAACTGCTTTTTTCAGGTTTTCTTCTAGAAGTTTCATTGTTTTGACCTTTATACTTAGTTCTTTGGTCCAAGATCCTGCAGTGTTGCAAAGCAGAAATGTACTACACCAGAGAGGACAGAAAACTCTCTCCCAATTAAGAGCTATAAATATAAAAACAGATTTAGATGCAGAGACGGAAAGTGTAAGAGAGACAAGAAAGCTAATAAAACCGCAACACCAGTTACACATAACTCTCCCAACATTGAAAAAGGAGCAGGAGAAGTAAGAACCACTCTCTGTTACCACTTCAAGGCTCGCTCTAATTTTTCTGTACATTTGCATGTCAAGAAACTTGGGATTCTATCTTGGACATTGCTCTTTATGCTGTGAAGATGTCTGAATTTTGTTATATTCTTCTTAGGAGTGTTGATTTTGTGTGTTCTATTTTTTTTAATTTTAGCAGGAAGTTAACATGGTTTTACTCAAACTGCAAACTCTGTCTCATGGGTGGTAATACAAATATCAACTCATATTTTTAGCCTCGTCAGAACTACTGGAATCTGCCCCACACATACAAAGTTCAGGGTGAGTGAAGTGGACAGAGTTTGTACACAGAATACAGATCTAACTTTCCCTGGCTGTCTCCTTTCTGGAATTCATCGCTAAGTTTCCTATAGTTGGGGTTGTCCCAAACTCTGTCTTGTTCTTTAGATCAGAAATACTGTGGGTTATATATAAGATTTCTATTTGAACGGTACAGACTTGGGAATTCCTCAAAATAGAAGTTGTAAAATGGGAAAATCACCCATTCCGTTAATGTCTAATAACTTTCAGAATCTACCTGATTTTGGTTTCTCTCTAGTACTTCTTTTTCCCCCTACAATGTTAGCTTTTGACTGTGGGTGGTGTATCTTAACGAAGCTTACTTGGTCATTACTAGAAACAGATCAGTAAATCAAATATTTCTTTCAGTTTTTAAACTGTGCTTTTGATTGATATAGAATTGTAGTGAGATATTTTTTCAATGTTTTAAATAGGTTGCTCCTTTTTCTTCTGGCTTGCATTATTTTTGTCACAAAGTCTTTTTTCATATCTTTTTTTTCTCTATCTGATGTATTTTCCATAGATCTTGAAAATATATAAATGTTTAATCCTTTTTTTGTGTGTCTTGGTACTTAAATTTGGATAATTTCCAATCTCTTATCTTCAAATCCACCATTTTTTTCTGCAGTGTCTAATCTCTTTTAAACAAATGAACAATGAGATATTAACTTCTGTTATTATATTCAGACCTCACAACTCAAGTAAGTTCACTATTATAATTCTTATTTATCTTTTTAATATTCATGTTTGCCTTTAAATTTTTTCAGATATTTCTAGCTGTTTTAAAATCCTTGTCTGCTAATTCCAGCATCTGTTACTATTGGGTCTAGTACTGAGGATTAATTCTTCTCAAGGTTATTGGTGAGAGTTTCCTGTTTCTTCAATCTGAACACATATATTTCTTTGGATGTTGGATACTGTGAACATTTTCCTGTTGAGTCTTGGGTTTTAATTTTTCTTTAAACAGCGATGAGTTTCTATTTGGCAGACAATTTATTTACTTGCGAATCTGCTTAACTCTTTTGAGAGTTAATCTTGAGCTCTGTTAATGGAGGTTAATGAATCCTTTCCTCTGGGTTAAGTTCTTCTCTCCTGCTTTCTCCATTCAATCCCCTAAATATTCCATCAGTTTCCTCACTAAAATGTGACAGAATTTGAACATATCCCAACCCAGTGTGTACTGGTGATTTTCATCATACAGATCTCTGGTAGTTCTCTTTTCCTGGTAGTTATTCTACATCTGTCCTTAAGGAGTCATATCTTAATATGTACAGTTTAGGAATAATTCAAAGACTCAAGCAGACCTCCTGTTGATATCTTTATAATTTTATCTGCTTAGGTCTCTCCAGTATTCATCTCCCCATATTCCAGGCAACTCAGCCCTTCCTGATTTGATTCTGTGTCTTCAACTTAACATGCTTATTGTGCTCTACTATCACCCCATGTTAGGGACCAATAAATGTGTCCCTTCTCTCACAAATCATAGTCCTATGCCATCATTGTCAAATATCTGAAAATATTTGTTACTGTGTGTTCTCCAATTTTCCAGTTGTTTTCAGTAGCAGAGTTATTAAAATCCAAGATTCTAGTTACAGAGATTGAAAAAAGTCCTTAGGAAATGCATACTACCAATTTTCTCTTATTAGTCTAATTTTTTAACATCTCTCTCATTTTTCCCTGTGATGAATACTCATTTTTGTAGGAATAATTTTCTAGATATTCTGATATAAGAGTCTTTGGGAGTATATTTATTCTTCAATTTTTCTAAAAATGAATGTTCAATCATTTTTGATAACTGCTTTATCTCTAGTATGTAACAGAATGCCTAAAGTATATCATCCACAGGTTTGAGGAATGTAAGCATTTAGTCTAAGCCAGATTTCTGGCAGGATTCTTCCCAACTCAGTCTGCATGTTAAATTAAGAATAGAGATAGGCATCCTAACCATCAGAAATTCACTGTGTACTCTGTGTGTGTATGTTTCTTTTAATTTTTTTTTAAATTAGTGGCACTTCTCAGGATCCTTGTCTTTTATATTTGCATAAAGTCACAGTTTGTAGGAAACCTAGTAACATCTAAGCATTTAACAGTTAGATAATTCACTATTCTATTGAGCAATTTCTTTTCAATTATTGTTCATATTATATTTTACCAAATTCAAGAATCCTTCCATCTTTTGCTTGATGTTTTCTTAAATTCTTCATAGCATTTTCGTTAATTATATACTCTAGGGAGATATAGGAGTCACGGGAAAATGTAAAATCCCTTAAGAAATAGAGTGTTTCCTAAGGTTACATTTGTTGCTCTATAATATTTAAGCTGTGACAGAGCTCATTAGAGGCTGATGCAAATGTAAATACATAGCTGTCGCTTCTATCCAAATTAGCCCTTTTAGAGGAAAAAAAATAAATGTGTTAAGCCTTTATTTGTTCGTTTGCTATTCTGCTTGCTGTGTATTAATAGTTACGTTTTGAATTTATCTTCAGCTGCATACTATTAAATTATTTAATAACTCTGTATATCATATAATCATTAAGTGAATTTTTTTTAGTAAAGGGCAAGAAACCATGGAAAAGGATATGACATTACTAAAGCTGAATTTTTTTTAAAGGTTGTCACCTGCGCTAACATCTGTTGCCATTCTTTTTTTTTTTTTCTTCTTCTCCCCAAAACCCCCCAGTACATAGTTGTATATTCTAGTTCTGAGTTCCTCTGGTTGTGCTATGTGGCACACCACCTCAGCATGGCCTGATGAGCCGTGCCATGTCCACACCCAGGATCTAAACTGGGGAAATCATGGGCCATCAAAGCAGATTGCGCGAACTTTGCTCAACCACGGAGCCAGCCCCTAAAAATTTAAAATATTTTCTTTTGTAAGTTGAAATAGATTTTTCCTTTTTATTTAATTTTCCTCATATTTATTAGATCAGTTAGAAACCTTGTATTAAATTTGGTAGAATCATATGAGTTGTAATAATAATAGAGGTCAATTAATCCAACTGGACAACCTATCATTCATTTCTGTTACAATATGACCTTAAATTCTGCAGAGAATGGGCATCTCTTAATATGTAAGATAATTGAATTTCTAAATTCCATTTACTTAATTGTGTTTGCAATGAAAACTGTTTGCAATGTAAACTGTTTACAATAGATAATCCTTTCTTGAGAAAATTGTATTCAATTGGTATTCTAAAGAGATGAATCTGAGAGTTAGATGAGACCTCTAACCAATACAACTGTCTGCAATAATGAAAATGTTCTTTAATCTGTGTTTTTAAACATAGTGGCTACTAGTCACATATGGCTGTTGAGCACTTGAATTGGGACTAATTCAAAGAGCTAGTCACTAGAGCTATCAAAAATTTAATTTTATTTAATTTCAATTTCTATTTAAATATTCACACGAAGTTACTAGCTACTGTATTGGACACTTCAGATGTGCTGAATTGATATTATATACAGTTTTGAAATGTCATGTCTTAACATTATTTGTTGAAAGATCTCATGCAATTTGGCAAATATTTTGGTAGTTTCTAGCAGCATATGAGAAATTGTGAAAATTTATAAGCTAATAATTTATCAGAGAAAGTTGTAGGCCATGTGTCTGCATTTCCACTTAATTATAATTTTAAATTAAATAAGCTAGAGATTTAAAATTGAGTGAAGGGGAGGAAGGCATATTCCTTTAACCTCTAGTTCTTCTGGCTAGTCTAAGAAATAGATTGACATGAGACAGAATAACACGAGAAAATCAAGCAAATTTAATAACATTTATACATGGGAGAAACCCAGGTAAACTGAGTAACTGGCCAAATGGCTGAAGCCACCACCTTAAATACCATCGTCAGATAATGGCAAAGGAGGATGTTGGGAGTAATTGAGAAATGGTTTATATATAAACAATACAAAACAAACAATAAACTGCTATCCACTCTCGGTGTGGTTAACTTGATGGTCATTGATTTGGATGTGGAGCACATTTTTATTGAACACCTACTCTGGGCCAGGCTCTTTACTTTGATCTGCTCACTTGGTGCTTATAGTGATGCTTTTAACTGTGGAGATACCAATAATTAATTTCCAAGTGTATGCTATTAAAGGCCTGAATAAATCACCTGACTTTTTAACAACAGGTATTTATAATTATAGTGGTTTATGCTTATGTTTTACTTCATACAAATTATTATATCAAAATTTAACAATATTTTGGTGTAATTATGACATTGGGAATCAGGGCAACTACATGGTCCCCTTGATCAAGCAGAGCATACCTCATATGAGCTGCTAACAATTCAGTTCTCCTGTGGCACACGCAATTGGAGCAAATGGACCACAGAAGGATGTGATCATATACATTAAGTTGTTTTGATTTTTCTCAATTTTCTTACATCTAACAGGAGCTACTAATATTTACCTCGAGAATTTATATGTATAGAAAAGAAGTTTAATAAACAGGATTCAAAAAGTGATTATGTAAAGCATTCAAAATCAAACAATTCAGAAGTGGAACAATTCAGATTGGAATTCAGCCTGTCGATTCCATGTCTGACTCCTATTGCTAAGTTACTGAAATACTAAACTTAATAAGTGTTCTGGGAGCAATAGTTCCATAAGATGAGTAGTGGAAATGGGTGGAATGGAAGAAAATATATAAAAATTATTGGTCACTATTTGACCTTCACAAAGCTTATAAAAAACACAGAAATAGAGAATTTTGCTCCCATGAAGATCAAGTAACTTTACTTTCCCCTACTCAACCACTAAAGACCCTAGACATGTTACATAAAACAAACTTAAGAAGACACTGAAAAGTGGAAATAAGAAGGCAAACACACTAGGGACCCTGAAACTCAAGGAATAACACAGTGGTGAGGTCCCTGGGTTTTCTTTTGTGATGTATATCCCAGATTGGAAGCTGAAGAAACCAGAACACAGAAATTCCAACAGGTGCAGACAAAGAAAAGCACCCCCCAAAATCAAGCTATCTCAAGACAGACGACCAGGGAAGGGGCAGTCTAGCAAGGCAAGAAATGTTTAGACAATAATCCCTCTATTCCAGCCAAACACTTTAGAAAAAACTTCTGCCACATCACCAATCACAGAAACAAATGTGAAAGGGGGAGCCTAGACTTCCACCCACATAAAGCTGTAAGGAGGTGTTCTAACTATCCTGTAGGAATGCATGATGTCAGAGAAGGTCAAGTAGAGAGCCAGGATTTTCATTCTAGCCTTGTGGTAATGAACATCTCTCCCCAAATATATGGTATCAATGGAGACCAGGTATGGAGCCTGAAAGTTCACTCATTGGCAGTATTGAGGTACCTCTCCCCATATCTGCTAGCATGGTGTCAGATGAGAGCATTTCCCAGTGGCAATGAGGCCACCCTCACTGCAGTGTCAGTAGAGAGCTTCTACAGTATTGGAACTCTGATGTCTTCCTGTAACGAAGATCCGATATCTGATCATTTTTTTTATAGTTGAACCCCATTGCTTGAACCTGGATTTGTTGAGTGATCCACTATAGGCATGGGAAAAGCATTCTTAAGTGATGCAATGGGGAATGGCCCAGTGCCACATGAAGTTGTGAAGGTTGGGAACCACGTTATTTTAGAGTGTGCGATTCATATAGATGTGAAAAAAACATCTCCCCAAAGATGTACAATATATTGAATATTGCTGTGATTCATGTAAATACCCAAATTCTCCCCACCACAGTGATTAGACAGATAAAAGGAACAGCATACAATTCCAAATGGCTATCAACCACCTGAAAAGAAACTTTGCTAATCAACCTATCTAGCTTGTCATTGAAATAGCTCCTAAAAACCAGAGATATCGACAGGGACCAAATGGGGAATCTAGACTTCTGCTTTGACCTGGCATTCATGAGGCAGTTTCCTCCTTCCCCTGCCAGAGCATTGTCAAAGAAAGTCAGTTCAACAGACAATGGAAAATAAGATCCAGTGTCATATAATACAAACATATTCAAGTTTCACCTATGTAAAAGAAACCTGACACAAAGGTCCAAGGATGAGATGATTACATTTCTATGAAATGGCAGAATGGGCAAACTCAGACACAGGAAAGAAATTGTTAGTTACCTGAGTCTGGGTATCAAGGACATGGATAGGAAAAGAGGACTAACTGCTAATGGGCACAAAGTTTCTTTCTGGGGTAATGAAAATGTTTTAAAATTGATTGTGGTGTTAGGTGTACAACTCTGTGAATATACTACAATCACTGAATTGTGCACTTACAATGGGTGAATGTTATGGTCTGCAAATTATATGTCAATAAAACTTCTATAGAAATAAGATTAGCAACAAGAGAAAAAAGTCAATTTGTGTGACTATTACTAGATCTGGAATCAAGAGGTTAATATATGTACAACCCATCCTTCAAGAATAGAAACCATGTTTATTCAATATATATTAAATTCTTTATGACTAGACAAAATATGTGAAAATTTGATGACTTTGTCAAAAATAAAGGTTTGAAAGAAATCTTTATACTTTTCTATTTCTAAATCATTTTTAATAAGTCCACAATTTTTAGAAATTGATGTTGACTGTGACGACCAAGGAATAATTCCATGAAGAGGTAAGTTTTAAAAATGCCAACATTTTCTATGACAGAATACAAACAGAAATTTTACTTTGTCTACTCTTTGGTTTACTGATTTCTAACTCTGAAATATAAACCAATATGTTGAACTATGAATTATATAAATAGACTGCTGCATCTGACGGTATATCTTGGTATCATTCATGTATTATCCCACATAAGTTTCTTGGAATTTAAAGAATATCATACAAAATATTTTATTTCCTATCATCAAGGAGCTAATAAAGGTAAGATTGACTGTAAATACAATGTAAATATCTCCTAAAATATGACACAGTAGGAAAAGAGAGAAATAGTACATGCTCTTGGGAAAAGCATGACCCTCATAGTTCCAGGGTCTGCCACACACATATACTAGAGATTAGAATACAGCTCCTCCTTTTGCATGACTTCTGAGACTTCTCTACCTCATAGCATTCCTGTTCAGCTCTCTAGTGGTTACTCTTTTTCCAGGGAGTTCCAAGATACATGTGGTACAAATTTGTCTTTTCCTGTACACTCTTTTCCCGGTGGTGCTTTTCTCCAATTAAGAAACCATGTGCAGATGCAATTTGACACGGGATTATGATTATTGTGGGTCATTAAACATTTAATGAATCACAGATTATTTCTTATTCTAAAGACAATATTCAAATTTTTCAATTAGTATCCTCTTTCTCCCATATTTTCAGGAGCTTTTTCAATGACAAACTGTGTAGGTTGATTTGTGAAATTTCTTTTCATGAGGTTGATAGATATTCTTGAGTCATATGTTGTTCTTTTTATCTAGCCTAATCACTGAGATGGGCAGCCCTTCAATGTTTATGTGAATCAGAGCAATGCTTAATATATTGTACAACTTCAGGGAGGTGTTTTTCACATCTTAGTCCGCATGGATGACACATGCTGAAGTAACATGGTGCTTAACTTTTGGAACTTCATGTGGCATTCTTCTTTTCCCTATTGTGTCATTTAGGAATGCTTTTCCCATGCATTTAATGGGTCACTCAACAAATATTGGCTCAAGGAGGAGGACAATAAGAAAACAGTGATCACCTGTTGGGCCTCATGTCTTTCATTGGTTCAGTAGCTCAACAATATTAGAGTCAATATATTCTCTTGTCCTTAAATTAATTTCCCAAATGGCTTAAACTCATATAAAAAGTTCCCTCAAATTCTGAGAAACAGAAAGGGATGGAGAATTAATTCCTTGCAAAGACATCTCTTTTTTTGGGAAAGAACATTTATCTCTCATATTGTCCCTGGCAGAATTCCTCCTACAAATCATTAGCAATAGATATTTGGCTTTTTTAGAATTCTGCTTTATTTCTCAATCTTCATTTATCAAATGCAACACAACTTAGAACAAAAATCATTTCTTAAAATGGGAGCATCCTTATTTCCTTTTCAGTATGTTTCTGAAAACCTCATGGCAATTCTTGCCAACCCTCCAATTTATTGTAGATCTACTCAGACTTTGCCTTGCCTTCACTTTGTTATGGCGTTTTATTTGAGCAAATAACTCATCCAAAATGGTCTGATCAATTGATATTTCTATGATTCAATTTATTTATTTTTAGTTGACTAATTATATCTTTCTTGAATTCACTTTCTGTGCTGGACATGAATTTCACTGTTTTTGTTTTTTGTTTTTTGAATCTCTCTGTTGGTTCTCCTCTTCCAATATGAGATCTGCAAAAGGGAAATTTAACTTTATGTCATCTCTGGGATGACATCAGCAAAGCATAAAAATAATACTAAGAGAAAATGTAGGGTACTTATTGAGAACATGACTCCTCAAGCATGATCTAGACCACCTGGCTTTGAAACCTTGTTGTAACACCTAATACCTTTGTGGATTCTGACAATTTATTTACCCTCTCTGAATCATCGTTTTATAATGTGAAAAATGGAAATTTTAATAGACTATGTCTCATGGAGCTGTTCTGATGACTAAATTCATCAAGACTTGAGGAATATCTGTCACATAGTACTCAAAAGTGTGAGAAATTATTACCTGGTAGTCTTTATGACCATTGTAAAGATTCCTTTTAACTGCATCAACATTTTCCTAATATTTACCCTCACATGCTGCTGTACCATGTGTATGTTTTCTATTTTGAGTCTTTTTAGAGACGTTTGATGTTCATAGAAAAATTAAGAGGAACAGATATTTCCCATAAATGCCCTACCCCCACACATGCATAGTCTCCCCCATCCCATTATCCACATCCCCCACCAGAGTGGTACATTTGTTATAACTGATGAATGTACATTGATGCATAATCACCAGAACTCCATAGTTTGCATTAGGATACACTCCAGGTGTTGTATCTTCTATGGGTTTGGATAAATATATAATGACTTGTATCCACTATTATAGTTTCACACAAAGTATTTTCACTGCCTTAAAAATTCTCAGTTCTCCTCCTCTTCTTCCCCTCCTCTGCCCAACTCCTGGAACCACTGTGCTTCTTACTGTCTCCATAGTTTTGCCTTTTCCAGAATGAAATAGTGTTGGAATCATACAGTACATAGCCTTTTCATATTGGCTTCTTTCACTTAGAAACATGCATTTAAGGTTCCCCTTTATCTTTTCATGGTTTGATAGTTCAGCTCTTTTTAGTGCAACCCCCACTACAATACTGATCTATTCCATCACCACAAAATTCCCTTTGGCTATCCCTCCATAGCCACAACCCCTTCCTCCTCCTCTGCCACTGTTCCTAAGCCCTGGTAGTCACTAATATATTTTCCATCACTATATTTTCTGTCGGTTAAAAAATGTTTTATAACTAATATGATACCATTAGTGATCTTTTAGATTGGCTTTTTTCACTCAACATAATTCTCTTGATATTTATTTGTGCTTTTTCATGTATAAATCATTTGTTCCTTTGTTGTTGATGAGTGGTATTCCATGGTATTTATGATAGAATTTTTTTAAACATTCGCTCATTGAAGGCATTTGAGTTCATTCCACTTTTCAGCTATGATGAATGAAACTTCCATAAACATCTACTAGAGGTTGAATTCATGAAATAAGTTTTCATTCCCTTGTGATGAGTGTCCGAGAGTGTGATTGGCAAGTTGTTTTAATTTTGATGAAGTCCAGTTTACCAATGTTTCTATGTGACAGATGGTGCTTTTTATATCATTTATATAAACTCTTCAGTAGTCTTAGGTCCTGGATATAGATTTTCTCCTATGTTTTTATCTAAACATTTTATAGTTTAGCATTTTACGTTTAAGTTGTTATTCATTTTGAGTTAGTTTTTATATAAGGTTTTGGTCTACATTATTTGTTTGTTTATTATTTTTGCCTCTGTACTTCCAATTACATCAGTGCTATGTTTTAAAGGCTATCTTCCTTATATTGAATTACATTTGTACCTTTATGAGAAATTAGTTGAACAATTTGCAAAGGGCTCTCTCTCTGTTGTCTATTCTGCTCCATTGATTCATATGTTTCTATCTCCACCAATATCACACAGTGTTGATTATTGCGGCTATATTGTAAATCTCAACATAGAATGGAGTATTTTCTTCATCATTAAGCTACATCGTAAGTTCGTTTTGTCTATGCTAGGTCCTTGACCCATCATATAAATCTCAGTATAAAGTAACCTCTACAAAAGATCTTGCTGGGATTTTCTTTGGATTTGCATTAAATCTACTGATCAGTTTGGAAAGAATTGATATCTTTAGTATGTTGAGTCTTCTAATATACAAACTCAATATGTCTACTAATTTATTCAGATCTTTTATTTCTTTAATAAGTATTTTGAAATATATAGATCTTATACATGTTTTGTTGGTTTCTACCTACATATTTCAATATATGTGGGGTGAATGTAAAGGGTATAATTTTTCAGTTGGTTTTTATATGTCTTTCTCTACATATATGCGATTAGTATGTGTTTTTTAATCATGTGTCATGTCACCTTACTGAACTCACATTGTCTTTCTAGATTTTTTTCCAATTTGCGGAAATTTTTTATTAGATAACATATTATTTGCATATAAGGAAGATTTCATTTCTTCCTTTCCAACCTGTATGTATTTTATGTCCTTTTCTTGCTCTTTCTGGGAATTCCTATTTGAACTGCTTTGAAAAACTATAGATGATTTTGCATTTTTAGATTTTTTTGAAGGTATAATTATAAATTATTTAGTCTTTTTGTTCTAGCGTCCTTCACTCAGCAGAATTATTTTGAGAACATCTATATTTTTGTGTGTACCAATAATTCATTACTTTTAATTGTTAGTGACATTCACTTGCTTGCACATCCTACAACCTATTTTTCCATTTTCAAGTGGGTGAACATTTGGACAGTTTCTGGATTTTGACCCTTACCAATAAAGCTTCAATAAAGCCAAAGGGGAAAAAATGTTTCTAGATGGGCATAAGAATTAAACTGTGACATAAGACAGATACACAAGACAAAAACATACATATTTTATCTAGTAATTTTTACATGTATGGGTGAGTCCTCTCAAGAAGAATGAAAACCCAAGAAGTGGCTAAGCCTAAGTCCTTGTATATTAGGTTGTACCATGAGTGACAATTGTAGAAAAGTAACTAAAATATATGGTATACAAGGAGACTACAGGCATAAAAGATATTTTAACCATGTGTTTGCACAGATTTCTCTTGGCCTCAAGTCTCCAGGTCCGGTAGAGTGTTTCTTTTCTCCTGGTATAAGGAAAGCATCTTTGATGTAATAGTTTTATCTCTTGCTTTCAGGAAGAGAAGGGGAGTCCAGAATGCCCTTCTTGCTCCTGCTTTTTTTTCAAGTGTCTTTAGTTCAAAATAATTAATATGCCAAAACAGAATATTTTGGAGTGATATGTCCTGAACTTCTTCAGTTACTATAGACATTTGTATACAAATCTCATATAGAAATATGCTGTCATTTTTCTTGGGTAAATACACGGGAGTTGAATTGCTAAATGTTATTTTAAAAGCAGATTTAATTTTTAAGACACTGATACTTATAACAAATTGCTTTCAAATATTTATGCCATTTTACTTTTCTACCAACAGTGTATGAAAGTTCCTATTCCTCTGTGTGTGTATATATATGGATATGTGTGTGTGTGTGTGTGTATTTATAGATGTTATCTTACACACATTATAGGATACAGAATGTTATCCCATTGAGGCTTTAAATTGAATTGCATTGATGAATAAGGATGCTGAACAACTTTTGATCTGCATATCTGCCATCTTTATATGTTATTTGGTAAAGAGATTATTCAAGAGTTTTGTCCATCCTTTATTAAGATTATCAAGCTGTGAGAACTCTCCATATATTGTGGAACTAGCCCTTTATGAGATGCATTACTGGAAAATATTGTCTCCCAGAATATATGTTTGTTTTACTCTTAAGAGTAACAGTATCTCTTCGTAGTATCTTTTAAAAGTAAAAGATTTAATTTTGATATTATCCAATGTATCAAATTTTTATTTTATCTGTTTTACCTCTAGTATTGTATCTAAGAAATCTTTACACAACCTAAGGTCATGTATATTTTCTGTTATGTTTTCATCTGAAGTTTTTAGACTTTTAGGTTTTACATTTACAACTGTGATCCATTTTCTGTGAATCTTTATATGAATTATAGATCAATGTTCAGTATTTGCATATGCATATCTAATTAGTTCATACTGTTTGTTAAAAAGTCTTTTTCCCCCTCAAATGACCTTTTGTCTTCTGCTTTGTGGAGAATACCTTTTTCATATATACATGAGTCTACTTCTGGCCTATAAATATTGTTTCATTGATGTGAACCCTTTGATAACTGTAGCTTTGGAATAAAACTAGAAATCAGTGCTTGCCTTAGTGTTTGCATTACAACTTTGTCCCTTTTTTTAAAGTTAATTCAGCTATATTAGATTTTTTGTGTTTCTTTATACATTTTAGTTTCAGTTCCCTAATTCCTACTAAAACATAATGCCTGCTTGGATTTTTGTTGGTGTTGCATTGAATTTATAGGTATATTTGAGGAAGTTTGGCATTTTAACAATATTGAATAGTCCAGCAAATGAACTTAGTATATCCTTCATTTATTCAGGTCTTCTTTAACATCATTCAAAAACATTTCTTAATTTTTATTGTATAGGCTTTTCATATATTTTCAGACTTATTTTTAAATATTTTATCACTTTGATGCATTTGTAACAGGTATTTTAAAATTTCAGTTCTGATTTCTTACTGGCAGTGCATAGGAATAACGTTTCTTTATATAATGATCTTTCTTTTGAAACCGTATTAAATTTTCTTTTAAGTTTAACCATTTTTTCTGTTAATTCCATTAGATTGCTACCTGCACTATCTTGTCACCTACTAATAAACACAGTTTTACTTCCTCCCTTCCAAACTGGATACTTTCTATTACTTTTTTCTCTTGCCATATTGTGTTGTATATAACCTCCAGTACAATGTTGAATAGAATTAGAATGAAGATCCTACTTGCCCTGTTCCTAATTTTAGTGGAAATGTATTTGATTTCTTACTATGGTATATCAGCTTAGTTGTAGGTTTTCCATTGGTGCCCTTTATCAGTTTTACAAAGTCTCATTTAATACCTGTTTGGTCAAAATTTTTATAACTGATGGATATTGAAAATTTAAAATGTTTTGTCTGCTGCATTTATTAAGATCTGAAAAAATTTTCCCTTTTTAGGTTCTTGATATGATGATTTAATTTTGAATATTAAATTAACTGTACATTTCTGGGGTAAACCTAACATGGTGCATTATTGTTTTTACATATTACTGCATTAAATTTGCTAAAATTTTAATTAGAATTGTTGTATAAATGGTCATGACTGATATTGCTCTTTTGTTTTCTTTTCTTATAATGCCTTTGTCTGCTTTTGGTATCAGGGGCAAGGTCTCCTCATAAAGTTGGGATATACACTTCCACTTCAGTTTTCTAGAAGAAAATGCAAAGAATTTGTTAATTGATTTTCCCTAAATATTTAGTAGAGTTCCCCAGTCAAGTCACCTGGACAAATTTTGAATTAGCGAGGGTTATTTCTCATATGTATTTCCATATTGAGATCCTTTCCATCCTAGATTTTTATATTGTATTTCTGTGTCCATATACACGAAAATATATAGTGCACTCATTCTTAAGAAGCTAGCCTATAACACAAAACGTTTCTTCATAGATATCTTTAGCATCTCTAAATTTTCTGTACTTGTCTTATTCTGTTTTATTAATATTTCTGAATCATTATTGCATAAAATATTAAATTCTAATATTCTTCATAATATCAATGAAAAATTGCAGTTATGTACCAATTCCTGATTTTTTCAGTTTTTGTGTTTTGTGGAAAATATTAAACTTTAGGAAATACATGTGTACTCAATAATGAAATAAAGTCTAAATTTTAAAATGAATGAATTATATTATCAAAATTATATAGAAAACACAGCAATATTTTTTTTTAGATATGGGGTATCGGAATATGTTGAGTTACAGTTTATTTTTTAAAATCCCGGTACTAAAGACTTATACCTTTTTGCATTAAAAAGTCATAATTATTCACTGAAGATAATATGTGAAACCAAAAATATTAATTTAAACATTTCTGTAATCTCAACAGCCACAAATAACTAATGCAATATTTCAATGTGTCTCTGTCCAACATACGGTTTGGAAAAGCAAAACTATTTTCTTGGGGGTAGGACCCATGGTGTAGTTGTTAAGTTTGGCATGCTCCACTTTGGTGGCTCAAGTTTGTGGTCTCAGAACCTGGGCATGGACCTACACCATTCATCAGCCATGTGGTGGCAGCAACCCACATACAAAATAGAGGAAAATTGGCACAGATGTTAGCTCAGGGTGAATCTTCCTTAGCCAAAAAAAAAAAAGTAGTTTTTATATTTGCAAAGTTCATACAGATTTTCAGTACAATTTTTCTTAATAATTAAATTATCAACTATACAAACTTTTTAGTAATATTTATCCTTAGATGAAAATATACATTTTTTATTCCAATGATTATTTTCATTTAAATTTGACTGACTACACAGAAAATTTTATTCTATGATAGAGGACAAAGAAAATAGTCCAGTCTTTGTATCATGTAAATAAATTTCCGTGAATGTTGAAAATAGTAAAAATAAACAACAAATAAAGGAAATTAAGAAAGGTTAAGAGGAAGTTTGTCCAGAGGACATGACATATATATAAATTGCTACATATCTTACTACACTTTTGCTAGAAATATAGTATAGACAAAGTCATATGATTATCTCCTGTTTCTGTTGACAAGAGTGATTATCAAATTTATGTAGTCAGACAACAGATTCTACTAAAAATATATCACACTCATATGAACCAATATTGAAGAAAGTCACCCTATAAAAAAGTAACAAAACTAATTCAACATAGAGTAGACCTTTTATGCAAAGAAACAAAAACAATTAGAACATGAATTTTAAACAAGAAATATTCTAGGTTTTGAGAAAGATAAGGAAGCGTAACAATCCTATTAGACATAAAGAAGCAGTTGAGAATCAAGATCTCAAAATATAAAACAAAAAATTAAAAATTGGAAGCTTTCATGGGAGTCTTCAAGCAATTTGTCTTTTTTCTCCAACTTTATTGAGATGTAATTGACACATAATATTGTGTAAGTTTAAGGTGGGTGTGCAGTGTGTTGATTTGATACACTTATATACTGTAGTATGATTACAACTTAGCATTATCTAACATTTCCATAACTTCACATTCACCATTTTTTTTTGTTGTGAGAACATTTGAGATTTACTCTCTTAGTAACTTTCAAGTATACAATTCGGTATTGTTAACTGTAATCAAGGACATTTATCTTAATTGGTATATCCACTGGTATGGAGAAATGGACTGATTAAGAAAAATAAGATGCTGCACTGATCTTATGAGTCACTAAATGGCTAAGTATGTTGAGTTAATTGATTATCTAGGGCTCACATGTGAAAGCAACTGCACTGGGGCCGGCCCAGTGGCCGAGGGGTTAAGTTCGCACGTTCTGATTGGTGGCCCAGGTTTTCCCCCCGCTTCGGATCCTGGGCGCGAACATGGCGCCGCTCATCAGGCTCCACTGAGGTAGCGTCCCACATACCACAGCCAGAGGCACTCACAGCTAAAATATACAACTATGTACAGAGGGTCTTCGGGAAGAAGAAGGAAGACAAAAGAAAAAAAAAAGATTAGCAACAATTGTTAGCTCAGGTGCCAAAAAAGAAAGGAAGCAACTGCACCGATAATAAAAGAATAGGACACTAAGATCACCACTTGGTGTGGGAGAATTTGAGCAAATTCATATGACTGATGACTTCAAATCATAGTACTACACTAAGCCTCTTTGAAACAACAATAACTTTGATTTTAATGCACACCATAGAAGAGTATGAAGCCTAAAACAGAAGGATGTGCTGACACGAACACACACACATATGCTCTAACACATACATAGACACTGGGAAGTTTATTCTAATAGTTGAGAATAACGCAAGAGTCATTTTAATACACCATCTTTACCTACTATTCTACTTTGCTCTCACATAGCATACCGACTTTCTTTGTCTTGACTTTTGTGTCCTAACTTATTCTACTGTACTATAAAATTCACTTAATCTTCATGCTTATATTTCATCTCTTCCTCCGAAAGAAGCAAAGATTTTTACTGTTCTGCTCACTAATGCATTTACAGCACTTATAAGTGTGACTGGCACATAGAGGATATTACCTAAATATACGATGATTTTTGCAAGGCTTAAAGTCTGAACCTAATTTATGGGAATCACAATGGACAGCAAACCTTAAGAGAAGATATTGCATATTTTTTCCACATCCTTTGTAAAGCAAATTTTACATCTTTGTTCCTCAAGCTATAGATCAAGGGATTCAACGTGGGGATAACAAGGGTGTAAAATATGGAAGCCGCTTTATCAGTGTCAAAGGAATGACCAGACTTGGGCTGCACATACATAAATATCAAAGTCCCATAGAACACTGTGACCACTGTCAGGTGGGAAGCACAGGTAGAAAAAGCCTTGCGTCTACCCTCAGCAGACTTCATCCTGAGAATGGCTATAAGGATGAGCAGGTAAGACACAAGAACTATCAGAAGGGAGAAAATCAAATTAAAAGCTGAGAAAATCAGAATAATCAATTCAATTACATGTGTGTTTGAGCAGAGCAAAGATAACAAAGGAAGACTGTCACAGTAGAAATGTCTGATGACATTATAACCACAGAAGTATAAACTAAAAATATTTACAGTGATTATAAGAGAAATAAGTGTGCTGTAGAGATATGGGATTGCCACCAGCACCTGACATAGCCTTTGGGACATGATGACTGTGTAGACCAGAGGGTCACAGATGGCCACACAGCGGTCATAGGCCATTGCGGACAGAATAAAAAGTTCACTATCGATGAACATGATGAAAAAAGCAAGCTGTGTGGCACAAAAATAATAGGATATGGTATTTTGATCCACAACAAAGTTTACTAACATTTTGGGGACCACAGTTGTTGAATAACCAAAATCAGTAAAAGCCAGATATCTGAGGAAAAAGTACATGGGTGTTTGTAGCCTGGAGTCCATCTTGGTGAGAATGACCATGCCCAAGTTGCCCACCACTGAAACGATGTAGATGATGAGGAAGATCCCAAATAATGGATCCTGTAGCTCAGGACGATCTGTGATTCCTATGAGAATGAATTCTTTCAGCACGGTTATATTGTGTTTTTCCATCCAGGTTGATCAGAAAACCTATTCTAGATGCAGATATCAGCATAGTCAATAGCGTCCATATAGTAAAATCTGGTCGCTTTCTAGTATACAAAGCTGGTATAAATAAACAAATCCAAACTGATAGTTTAGGCTCTATTAAAATAATCTATGCCTGCAAATAAAATACACATTTAAAAATAGAAACCAAGATAGAGCTTGAGGTAGAGAGAGAGTTATAATTTTCTGTTGGTGAAGATTAGTCTCCAAAGAACAATTTATAATGTTTTGAGGCATTTTGGTTGTCACAACTGGAGATGGGTTATTACTGGCATCTAATGGTTAGAGTCCAGTGAGTCTGTTATTCATCCTATTATATTGAGGTAACCCCCCGCCAACAAAGAGTTTTACAGTCCAAAATGTCAACAGTGCCAAGGGTGGCAAACCTTGATGTATGTATAGATATAGATGTAGATATAGATATAGATATAGATAGATATAAATGTAATAAAGAAAACCAAAACAAAAAAATGATATAAACTGTAAGTGTTAGTTTTGGAGGTGATAAACTTTACTTTTGCCTTGCATATAGTGTCAATAACATTTACAATATTAGAATCACATAACATGCCATAATAAATATGTTAATTACATAATAAAATTTTAAAATTCAAATTCCAATTATATGTGGAAATATTTAGCAGGCCCTGCTTTGAAGAATATTCATCTTAAAGCACAAGGATGCCTAGAGACGGTACAGAATGAAATTAGTATGTTCACCATTATTGGATGGAGGTGTAAAAATAAGAAAATTCTGACAGATTATTGTAGATTATTTTTCTTTACATAGGTAAACATGTCATGAAATATATGTGGGTTGATATAGTCACTGCTATCCTTAAATTTTTATTGTAAGCAAAGGAGTACTTGGCAAATGTTGTAAGTTATCTTAATGTCTTTATTCACATCAGCAAAATAAACTGTTTCTTGTAGGGTTGTTGGGAAGATAAGTGAGAATTATAAATTTCAGTGAGTTTATGGTATCTGGAAACATCCTTCAGTGCCAAGTACATAGGATTCTTTGTGTGTTTGTTTTAATTTCTTACTGGAGACAGTGAGTTACCTGAAATGGATTATTTTTGTTATGTACATACAATTTCTTTTTGTGTGACTTTACTTCTTTGTCAGGGGTATGATGATGATTAGATGAAACAGTGTGTTATCCAGATAACTGTCCCCAGTGCCCCTTCACCATGACCCAAATCCATGACTACCACCTGACTATCAATGCTTCCTTCTTTGGGGTAATTTATCTTGAACCTTACTTAAGATATTTAATATATATTTGTCTTAAAACTAACATACTTCCAGAGCTCATGAAGCCCAGCAAGAGGCCGTGCCCCATTCCCAGAGATTCAGCACTAAATTGGTGACTGAAGATCTAAGGTTTGGAATTTACCTTCTTGGAGAAGTGCTGTTGGCATAGCTGAGATGCCTAGGCAATGATTCTAGCCACTTCGTCTATAGGCTGTGACAAGAAGCAAAGAGTCATGCCCCTTCTCCCTGGCTACTACAGATTTTGCTAACACAAAGGATGCCCTTTCTCTGGTGTTGGGCAAATCCTAGGATCTTACATCTTTCCCACATTAACTTGACCAACAGCTGTCAACTTGTTGGAGAAAAAATTCCAAGAAACTTTGGGGCGTTTAAGTATCAAGTAGGTTTCACTTCGCAACTTTGTCGTAAAGAAGTACTTGTTCTTAAAGCCATTCCAATAAAATACTTTAAAGCAAATTTAAAATGAAAACTAACTTATTTCCTCTTCCCCAGGCACATTTTTTGTTACAGCTGATGTGCTAAGTTGCTAAATATGCTAAATTGTTTGTGACACATATGTTATATTTTGAGATGGATGAACCTAGGATAGCACGAGGGCATAAACAAATTGGGCAAAAGTGAGGTCACTGGAATTGGTTTTATATAATGAAGATTCACATACATTATCTTTGGATAAAGAGATTTTCTGCTTTAAAGAAAAAAAAACAGGTTTAAAATCGCTATATTACACATAGCATACTGGAAGAAAACATACTCAGGCTATAAATTCTGGGATGTTATTTTAAGTCTGTCTGCACATTAAGACCACAAAGAACTTCACTACACATTTAATTTAATGTGGACATGCATAAGTATAATGAAATAAAGATGTATGTGAATATCTCTAATAAACCACTAAGTATAATACAGAGCAGGGTAGAATGAGGATGACAGGCTAAGGTAAAAGAATTAGTGTTTTAAAAATTGTGAGTATCAGTGTTTCCTTGAATAAATAAATAAGTAGAATTGATCCTGATTACAAGGCAAGAAGCAGTGTCAGCAGACGGAGTGAGCTCTAAGAAAGCAAATAAAAGATACAATCTTTATAACATTAAATGATAAAGATGTTTACAGGAAATCCACGCTTTCTCACATAAATCATTGCTTATAAGTTTGTGAGCTGCTGATATCCTACCCTGTCCCCATATACTTACCTTTCTTATGTAAGACATACTGAACTACTGTTAGGAAAAAATATTTTAAATCAACGGAATAAGAAGCAATGTAAATCTTGTTTAAGTGCAATGATGAAAAGCTAAAGAAAACAAGTCACATTGGTAAGTGCTGACTTCCTCTAAGATGAGGAAGGATAGACCGGCTTTGTCTCACCAGATTTAGAATTCTATGGAAAGCATCAAATTACCTTTTCATTGTTTACTATCTATGTTATCAGATTATTATTTTCTAGAGGTATACTCTTTGAGAAAATTACATCAGCTTTCTGCCAGAACCCACTGAAACTGAACTTGCTGTTCATTGTACCATCACCGTAAGACAGGGTACTTGAAAGTCTCCTAACCTCCAAAAATTCCTTTTCACATCTCAGTGTAAGGTGGAAATTTCCTTTTCATTCATCAAGAGATCAGAAAAAAATCCAATTAAATGAATTAAATGTATATGAACTGTCACAATATTTTTGAGAAGGGAATAAGAAAAGCCTAGTGTCACTGAAAGACTAAGGATTTTGAAGGATTTCAGACTAGAAACATAATACCTGCGGCTTCATAATTCTGCCATATCTATATTTTTTTCTATTCCCAGCTCTTTAATTAGGCTTTATTGTCTCTTAATTTTGACCTCTATTATTCATGTGATTAAGTATTTGCAAAAACATAAATATTACATAAGCAATATGACATTGACATTTCAAATATTCTTAACTGTATTTGTGAAAATATTTTAACAATCAATCTGAAGAGAAAGGAGCACAGTCTTATTCTGTTCATGCATTGTCATAGCAGAATGTACATGGAAGTGAATCAGAAATCCTAATATTTTGATGTGCTTTGCCATAGAATAAAGGTGTTCTTGCAGATTTCAAACAGACTATTTGGATATTGGTCAAATATGGCACCCTGTGAAATATTCTGTTTACCTGTCATGAAACCTCTGTTTTGGCTCCCACATGTGTTTCTTAACATGGAATAGTGAGAGCAATTTATGAATCGTTTTTCACCATCTGAGACTCTCCCTGAGGAGAAGCCAAACAATTCACGATTGTCCCTGAAGTATTTGAAAGCTTAGCAGAATGCAAGGGGGCGGGGGATGTGTGTTTATTAATAGACTAGAAAAATTCTTATTTACAAGTCGGTTAGATTTATTGGTTTGTGCATTACATTTCTACCTTTTTATTCTTCATTAACCTTTTCTCCCCCCACTTTGATGATTAAACTTGTTTCCATGTTACTAGGCTTGGTACTCAATTGTTTGGTCAAACATCAACCTACACGTTGCTATGAAGATATTTTTTTAGATGTGATTAACATTTATATCAGTATATTCTGAGTAAGTTGAATTACCCCCTTATTGTGGGTGGGCCTCATCCAATCAGTTGAAAGCCTTAAAGAGCAAAAACTGAGATGCTCAAAAAAAAAAGGAATTGTGATTCCGGATCGAGTACAGAAATTCTACCTTAATTTCCCAACTTTGTACTCAAGACTGCAGTATCAATTCTTTCAGTGCCAGCTTACCTGCAGATTTCTGCCTTGCCAGCCCTGACAGTCACATGAACCAATTCCTTAAAATCTTCTATCTCTGTGTATATATATACACACACATATATAAATATGTATGAATACATGTGTTTGTGTGTCTTTATGTGTGTATTCTCCTTTTGGTTGTGTGAATCTGGAGTACACTTACTAAAACAACCATGTAGGGAAATGGATTAGAATGTTTTCTCCAAACAATAATGCTTTTAGTATTCTTCTAGTTCTACAATGACCTCCTCAAATAGAGGACACAACGGAGATGTATTTAAACACTGTCCTACTGCATTATTTAAAATATAAATGAACTAAACCAATAACATATTGTGTATAAAGGATGTTATTTGTTCCCTTCTCCCTCTCTTTTTTTTTTTGATTGTTGTCATTTTCTTTTTTTACCTTCTTCTGGACCATTGGAAGAGGAGTCAGTTTCTCCAATTTCTCAGTCTCACTTTATAGTGAATCAACATCATCTGTCTGTTTAGGATATCTGTCCATTACATTTGCCATTATTGCATTTCAGTATTTCTTGTTTTTCCATCAAGTCCAATACCCATTCTAATTCTTCTTGTCCATCTTCAAACACGTCCTACTGTGTTTGATATTTACCCATATGGTGAATATATTCTTCAAAAATGTAATATTTATGTTACCTATGTTTTACTATTTTTCTGTACGTTGTATTGTGGAATTTAATTATTTGTGATGAATCCATATTGTGACTTTTTTTGCTTCTTTATTACAGTCAATAATATATAAAAAATGTCATGAGTCTATACTTTATTGATAGATATTTTGTTTGTCTGTAACCTCTGCTATCACCAACACTACGATGAACAGCTCCTGAAAAGCTGGAGTTTGCCATGACATATCGTGGACAAATTCTCCTTGTGATACATATCAAGTATCTGCCTCTGTGTGTGTGCTTGTCTGGATATACATATCAATAGACGTATACTTGCATCTACACATAAACCCACACTTTTGAAAACACACAGCAATGCGATCTCTTGGTAAGAATAGATATAATACATAAGTTAATTTTGTTAAATATTTCAGATTGGTTGTACCAATACACTTTTCTACTGGCAGATACATGAGGTTTCCAGAATATTCACATCTCTGACAGGAACCTGAATTGCATTTTCTCCTGTCAATTATTATCATAAGAGTATGTTTCTATTATGAGTTTCCCTCTTGTTTTTGACTTGATTTCTTGGCATGTTTAATAGTTTAAAAAATACTTATTAAGGGGTATCACTGAAAATAATAAAGTGCACATATATAAAGTCTAAAATTTAATTAGCTTTGATATAAGTATGCATTTGCAAAACAATTAATATGATCATGATGATGAACATATCTGCAACTCCAACGTTTCTTGGTGTCTATATAATACTTCCATTCTACTCCTTCTTGCCCCACATTGTCCCAGGCACACTTTGGCTTGCTTATTTAAATTTTTAAAGTAATTACAGATTTACAGGAAATTGCAAAAGAAAAACACAGAGAGTTCCTGTGTCCCACTTAGTTTCCTCAAGTGGTAATATATGTCATAAATGCATTGTGTAAATACAGTATAACTACCATGAAATTAACATTGGTATAATGCACTGACTTTGTTCAGATTTCACCAGTTTTCCGTGCACTCATTTGTGTTTTTGTGTACATATAGTTCTATGCACTTTTAGCATATGTGTGGATTTGTATAACCACAACAGTCAGCGTACAGACCTAGTCCGTCACCACAAAGGCCCCTTATGCCCTTCCTGTGTAGCTGCACACCCTCCCCTTCTTTCACTTACGTGGATTTAGTCAACCACTAATCTGATTTCCATCACCATAATTTTATCTTTTGAGGAATTTTTTATAAAGGAAATACCATTTATAACATTCTGCAATAGGCTGTTTTCCCTCAACTTGATTCACCATCCATGCTTTTGTAGCTATCAATTGTTTGTTCCTTTGCTTTTGCTAGGTAGTATTTCATGGTGTTGATGATTCAATTTGTCCCCCCATTCAGCCACTGGAAGACACTTGGGTTGTTTCCAGTTGTCAATTATCATGGGTAAATCTTCTATAAACATTTTTGTACAGGTGGTAGATCTGAACATGTTTTCATTTCCCTGAGGTAACTGTCCAAGAGTGGGATTGGTAGCCTCTTTTAATCCTGATGCAGCCCAGTTTATCAATGTTTACGTTTACAGATTATGCTTTTGATGTCACGTCTATAAACTCTTCACTAGCCCTAGGACCTAGATTTAGATTTTCTCCTATGTTTTTTGTCTGAATGTTTTACAGTTTTACATTATACATTTGTGTTCTAATCTGAGTTATTTTAAATTAGTTCAAGTTGCCTCAGGTTTAGGTCAACATTATTTGTTTGTTTCTGTGTTTTTCCTATGATCATCCAATAACTCCAGCACCATTTTTTTAAAAGGCTATCTTTCTTTTATTGAACTATCTTTGTATCATCATGAGTTTATCAAAATTTTCAAAGTTCTATTTCTGGGTTCTAAATTCTGTTCTTTTGATATATGTTTCAATCTATCCAACTATACCACACAGTTTTGACTGCTGTAGCTATATAGCAAGTCAACGTGGAGTAGAGTATTTCCTTCCTTATTATTCTACATATTCAAATGTGTTTTAGCTATGTTAGGTCCTTGACCTTTCATATACATTTTAGTGTAAACTCAGCTATATCTCAAAAAAATCTTGGGGCAGTCTCCGTGGCCGAGTGGTTAAGTTCGCGCGCTCTGCTGCGGTGGCCCAGGGTTCGGATCCTGGGCGTGGACATGGCACCGCGGATCAGGCCAAGCTGAGGTGGCGTCTCACATCCCACAACTAGAAGGACCTGCAACTAAGATATACAACTGTGTACCGAGGTGGGGGAGGGGTTGGGAAATAAAACAGAAAAAGAAAAAAGATTGGCAACAGTTGTTAGCCTAGGTGCCAATCTTAAAAAAAAAAAAATAACTTACTGAAATGTTGACAGAGCTTGAATTAAATGTATGATCATTTTGTAAAGAACTGATGTCTTGCCTGTATTTACTTTTCTAATCTATGAACTCAGTATGTCTACTTATTCATTCAGATCATTTTGATTTCTTTGATCAGTATTTTATACTTTTCAGCATACAGATCATGTATATCTTCTCTTAGTTTCTATTTCGTTATACTTGGGGTGATTTTAAATGCTTTTTAGTTTTTATATTTTGGTTTATTAAAGTATCTACCTATCTATCTATATGTATATATGTCAGATTGATTTTTGTTTGTTGAACTTGTATCCTGTCACTTTACTGAATGTACATGTTTGTTCTAGGCTCTTGTTTGTGTTTGTGGATTCCTTGAGATTTTCTGTTAGATATCATGAAATTTACAAATAGGGACAGCCCATTTCATTCTAGCTCATTCCAGCTATATGAGCCATTCCAGCTCATTCCAAGCTATATGTCTTTTATGTCGTTTGCATGTACTTTCTAGGACTTCTTATTTAAGCTACTTTTTGTAATTACAGATTAGTTTGCATTTTTTTGTAAATGTAATTATAGATTACTCACTCTTTTTAGTCTGTTGTCTTTGACAGCATAATTCTTTCAAAAGTCACCTATATTTGTGTGTGTACCAATAATTTATTACCTTTTATTTCTGAGTAGTATTCACTTGCTTGGAAATTCCGCAATTTGTTTATTCACTCTCAAGTGGATAAACGTTTGGGTGGTTCCTATTTTTTGCCTATTACAAATAAAGCTGCTATGGATACTTGCATGCAAGCATTTGTAATGAAATGTAACATCATTTCTTGGGGAAATACATGAGAGTGGTGTGGCTAAATATTATGTTAGATGCATGTTTATTTTTTTTAAGGATTAACACTGATCTAACATCTGTTGCCAATCTTTTTTTCTTTTTCTTCTTCTCCCCAAAGCCCACCAGTACATAGTTTTATGTTCTAGTTGTAGGTCCTTCTAGTTCTGCTGTGTGGGACGCCGCTGCAGCATGGCTTGATGAGCAGTGCTGGATCTGTGCCCAGGATCCGAACCAGCGAAACGCTAGGCCACCAAAGCAGAGCACATGAACTCAGTGTCTCAGCCACAGGGACAGCTCCATATTTAATTTTTAAAACCGTGATGCTTATGCCAAGAGATTTTTTCTAATATTTATATATATTTACTTTTCTATTACCAATGTATGAAAGTTTCAGTTCCTCCACATACTCATTAACTAGATGTGATATACAGCTCATTGAGCTTTTTTGTTTAGCTTTATTGAGATATAATTGACATATTACATTGTGTAAGTTTAAGTTTAAGGCATACAAGGTGATGAGTTGATATATCTATATACTGAGAAATGATTGCCATGATGATGTTAGTTAACACTTCACTTCACATAATTACCATTTTGTTGTGGTGGTGGTGGTGAGAACATTTAAGATCTAATCTCTGGCATCTTTCAAGTATACAACACAGTATTGTTAACTATAGTCACCAAGCATTGAGGTTTTAAACCTAATTTCATTAATGAATAATAATGGTGAGCAACATATTATGTGTTTATTTGCCATCCTTCTATCGTATTTGCTAAAGTGGTTTTTAAATGGTTGGCCCATTCTGGGGATCTTTTTAAAAAATTATATAGTTTTTAGGCCCCTGTATACACAGTGGAATCAAATATTTTATTAGAGACATTACTTGAATATACTGTGTCCCAGAATGTAACTCAGTTTTACACCCTCTTAGATGATCTTTGGAAGATCAGAAGATTTAAATTTCAATGTTGTCAAATGTATGAAATTTTTACTTTATGAAATAGTTTTTGCTTTTGGTGTTTCTAAGAAATCTTTGCAAAACCAAGGTCATGAAGATATCTACTATGTTTTCTCCTATAATTTTTAGACGTTTAGGTACTACGCTTACATCTATGACCTATTTTTTCTGAATCTTTGAATGGGTTATGGATCAACTTTCATTTTTTTGCACATGTATAATGAATTATTCCAAGTCCATTTGTTGATAAATCTATCTTTTCTCCACTGAATTGCATTTTTGCCTTTGTTTTTGTGGAAAATTACCTGTTCATATATATGTGGGTCTATTTCTGGACTATCAATACTTTTGCATTCATCTATTTGTCAATTTTTATGGCAGTACCACACTGTCTTGATAACTGTAGCTTTAGAATAGGAGTAGAAATTGATTAGCGTTTTCTTAGTATTGATAGTACAATTTTTTCTTCTTTTAGTTTGTCTATTCTAGGTATTTTGCATTTCTTTACATGTTTTTTTTTCAGTTTCTCTATTTGTACCAAAAAATACCTAATTGAATTTTGTTTGGAGTTGCACAGATACGTTTGAGGAAATTTTCTATCATAACAATATTGGATATTTGAGCAAAAAAAAAAAATGGTGTATCTTTTATTTATTTAAATCTTTTTTAGCGTCTCTTATCAGTGTTTCCCAAGTTTTATAGTATGGGATTTCATGTACTTATTCAGATTTATCTTTAAGTATTTTGTAGTTTTGGTGCTTTTGTAAAACAGGTATTTTAAAATTCCTTTTGTCATCTTTCACTGGTTGTATGTGGAAATATATATGTTAAAAATCTCTTACATGACATATCAACATGAAGAAATATTATTGACATTTTCTTAAAATATGTCAAGAATTTAATCATTTCTTATCCTCTGACTGTTCCCATCCTAGCTTAAGCCTCTGTCCTCTATGAAATTTATTATAATTAAACCCCTCAGGACTTGCCATTTCCACATCTTTGTATCCTATAATCTATTATTTGCACAGCAGACATAGCTGTCCTTTAATGAAAGACAGATTAAATCACTCCTTAGCTCAAAACTCTTCATTTTTTATCAAGCAAAACAAAAGACATATTTTACAATGGCTTCTATAGTCCTACAAGGTCAAACTCTATGTTATAATCTATCGTTATCTCTTCGATTTCATATTTTATACTCCAACCACCTCTGACTCTGATGTTCCTCAACACAATAGTCCTATTGTCATTTAGAAACTATCGCATTGCCAGCTCTATCTGGAATAGACTTCCCCTAGATAGCCAAATAGTCCACTCACTCAGCTTCTCAAGTGTTTGTCTAAATGTCGTCTTTGCAGAAGTTTTCCTGACAATCTTAATTAAATTTTAACCTCCATCTTGGCTACTTGCTCTATTTCATTTTCATATTGCTCATTATAATCTATCATACTGTATAACCCAGTTTTCATTCGACCTGTTTTCTGAAAGCCTCATAAAGAAAGGGATTTCTGTCGTCAAACTTAGCAATATCAGTTTACTTCCTTTAAGGAATCCATTTGTATAATACGTATCAGACATCTTTGTTTGTGTCTTTTCCTGTGATAGACAGTACAGATAAAATTGTGAATGGAATATACAGAGTCTGTGGCTTTATAAAAATAAACGTTTAGTGGATGACACACTCTAACAGGCTACATGTAAAAGGTCAGAATTATCAATTTAATTTCATGTGTATCTGAGGAGAGCAAAGATGTCAGTGGCAGACTATTACAGCAGAAATGCCTGATGACATGATAGCCTCAAGATGATGAAATGAAAATTTTTATGGAGGTCAGCAAAGACAAAAAGACACAGTGTAGATGGAGTACTATCACTGGTAGCTGACATAGTCTTTGTGATATGATGACTGTGTAGAAACAGAGGGTTACACATGGCCACATAGCAGTCAGAGACTATTGCCAATAGAATGAAAATTTCACTAGTGATAAACATACTGAGGAAAGTGAGTTGGGCAGGCACACCAATTATGAGAGATTTTATCTTGACCTAAAACAAAATTTACTAGGATTTTGGGTTCTATAGCTGTTGAATAACAAGGATCAGTGAAAGCCAGGTGTCTGAGGAAAAAGTAAATGGGCATTTGTAGCCTAGAGCCTATCTTGATTGGAGAATGATCAAGCCCAGGTTGCCCACTACTGAGGCCATATAAACAGTGAAGAGTCCAAATAATGGCAACTGCAGCTCAGGGAGGTCTGTGATTTCTATTGGAATTAATTCATTCAGCATTGTTATCTTGTTTTTATTCATCCAGGCTATTCAGGAAAACTACACAAGGAATAAATATAAGAATAATCATTACCTTACAAGAGGTATGATTGAGGTTACCATGCAATATATGATTAAAGGCTTTAATCTTTCATTTGTGGCTTGTTGCTTTAATTGGCTACTCCAACACCTGGCAGTTCAATTCTTTCTATCCCCGCTCATCTAAGCTCTTGATGGTTTCTTAGATATGACACCAAAAGCACAATCAACAAAAGTAAAAATTGATAAGTTGGACTTTATCAAAATTTAAAAAACAAAATTTTGTGCGCCGAAGGATATTATTAAAGAATGAAAAGATGACCCACACAATGAAAAAAATTACAAATCAGGTATCTGGTCTAGAATATAGAAGATACAAAGGACTCACAGCTCTATAACAAGAAAAAAATTTAAAAACAGGCAAAAGACTGGAACAGACATTTCTCACAGAAGCTATACAAATGGTCAATAAGTACAGAAAAAGTTGCTCAAAATGATTAGTCATTTGGTAAATGCAAACCAAAACCACGATGAGATAAAACTTCACACCTCTAGGATGGCTATTAAAAATAAAGGAAAATTATGAGTGATGACAAAGGTTTGGAGAGATTAGAACTTTTGTTCATTGTTGTTGGGAATGTAAAATGGTACAGCCACTGTGAAAAAAGTTTGACAGTTAATAAGCTTACCATGGAATTACCAGTATGACCTAGCAATTCCACTCATAGATATACCCCCAAAAGTATTAAAACCCACAGGTGTTCATACGAAATAATGTACATAAATGTTCATAGCAGCATATTCATACTAATCAAAAGGTAAAAACAAAAAAGCACATCAACTGATGAATGGATAACAAATGTGGTATATCAATACAATGGAATATTAATAAGCCACAAAAAGAAAAAAGTGCTGATACACGCTACAACATGAATAAGCCTTTAAAACAACATCCTAAGTAAAAGAAGTCAGGTATAAAAAGCCACATAATGTGCATCCCACTACATAAAATATCCAGAGTAGGCAAATTCATAGAGACAGAAATCAGATTAGCTGTGGCTTGTTCAGGAACATAGAATTAATTCCAAGAGAGAATACATTTAGAGACATAATTTTAGTGGATATAAGAAGGATTATAAATCTCATCTGATTGAATAAATGAGAGGTTGAAAAACTGTGCTCTTTTCTTAATTTGTGCTAGTAAATACCAGTCTCGCTGTATGTGAGGAAAGATATGAGATAGTTCTCTCAATATATTTAGAGTTCTATGTAAAGCACTAAAGTCTTTTAAATATGGTTCTATTTATATTTACATTATTTTATATGATTATTGAAAATGATCCAGTTCTGACATTTTAAGTATTTTTCTTTTCCCCTCTCTAGACTCTGAAACATATGAAAAATACAGTGGGCAGAGCTGAGCGCTGGACCTTCACTATAAAACTGCCCTAAGTATAGAGGTTAGAGACAAATCATTCCTCAGCCCTGCCCCCACCCCTCCCAAATCGAGCTTTCAACACTAACATGTGACTATATATATTCCACAATAAGAAATCAGTACAATATGCATTTAAGAACATATATTTAAACACCACAGTAATTTTGGAGTGGGATTAGATTTTTTTATTAGATCTATTCCAAAATTGGGTTTATTTTTTAGTGGTTTCATAAATGTTGTATTTCCTTCCATTTTATTTTCTAACTATGGGTAGGATGTAGAAATAAAGTTGATTTTTCTACATTTACTTTGTATCCAGCAAGTTAGGTAAATTCACTTATTTTTAGTAAATTTTTTATAGATTTTCTCTATGTATTTAATCTTAACATTTACCCAAAAAATTAAAAATGGCAGTTTGTGATTTCCTATGTTTATACCTTTTATTTCTCACCTTATCGCAGTGAACCAGCTACAATTTCCAAAACATACTGAACAAACATGGTGAGCCTGGGTCTTCTATATGTCAACATGCCAGCATAATGGGCACTAGTATTTAAGTGCTGAATGAGACACAAAGAAAATATTTTATGAAAAGACACATGAACACATTTTTAAAAAGAGTATCTAATCGGAGATGCATTGAGAAAGACTTCTCTTCCATTGTGTTATAACCACTTGGCAATGTGAGAACAGAGATTCAGACTTCAGTCTCTTGCACTGAAACTTGAGGGCAAATCAAAGTTGATACTAGAAGGATGATCAGCACTTTAACAGCTATACGTTGAAAATAAGAAAACCATTTTTAGTTTCCCATGGCTTTTACACATAAAAACTTTCTAAAGATTTCTTATATATAATACATTATATTTATTTATTATAACAAAGAATTGTCTATTACATAATTTATTGTATAGATATCTTCTATTGAACTTTATAATAGTGAATTTCACAGATTTTTCCATATCCTGTGAAGGGCAGCTGTTACCTCTTTGTTCCTTAAGCTGTAGATCACGGCTTTCAGTATGGGTATTACCAAAGCACAAAATACAGAGACCATTTTATCAGTATCAAAAGTGTCATTGCACTTGAGCTGCGTGTACATAAAGAATAGAGTCACATATAATACAACTATCAATGTCAAGTGAGACCAAAGGTGGAGAATTCCTTGTGCCTGCCCTTAACAGAGTTCATCCTAAGGATGGCCATAATGATCAATGTATAGAACATGAGGACCATCAGAAGAGACAAAACCAAGTTAAAAGCTGAAAAGATCAGTATCATCAACTCAATTTCATGTGTGCTTGAGGACAGCAGTGTTAATAAGGGAAGACTGTTGCAGCAGAAATGATATCATAGCCACAGAAAGATGAAATAAAAATCTTCGTGGCGATTATCAGAGAGAGAAAGTCACTATAGAGATAGGGGACTGCCAACAGAACCCAGTATACCGTTTGTGACATGATGACTGTGTAGAGCAGAGAGTTGCAGATGGCCACAGAGCGGTCATAGGACATTGCTGACAGAATAAATAGGTCACTAATGAGGAACAAGATGAAGAAAGCTGGATGCATAGTGCACCAATTATAGAGGATTGAATTTTGATTAGTTTACAAAACTTACCAACATTTTGGGTCCCATAGCTGTTGAATAACCAAAATCAATGAAAGCCAGATATCTCAGAAAAAAGTACATGGGTGTTTATAGTCTGGAGTCTATCTTGGTGAGGATGACCATGCTCAAGTTGCCCACCACTGAGATGACATAGATGATGAGGAAGAGCCCAAAGAATGGAGCCTACCGTTCAGGGTGGTCTGTGATTCTTATCAGAACAAATTCTTTCAACACTGTTTTATTTTGTTTGTCTATCCAGGTCATTATGGAAAATTACTGTGGAAAGAACCATCTGAGGAGTCATTGGGTTTTGGGAGCTATGGTTGGTTAAATTTTAGTATGCAAAGCCATTATATGTAAGGTAAATCCATTTTTTAAGATGCAATGATTAAAAAGGTGTAGAACCAAATTTAGAAACCATTATAGCCTAAGACATATAATAGCCATTTTCATTTTTGTGTTGCATCCTGGTTATCATTACGAGGTATGTACAGTCCCTTTATGCTTCTGTCAATAATATATCATTAGAAAAGTTTGGTCTAGAGTGGGAATCCTGATTTTTTTCCCAAAAATATTTTTCATTTAGAATACATATAATTAGTTGAAAGATATCAAATTTTAGAAGGAATTATAATAAAAAACAATATCCCTCTACTTTCCCCTGCAACTTAAGTCCCAATCTTCAAAGAAAACAATAATTAACTCATTTAATAGACTTAGATTATGACTCTGCATATATAAATGAAATTCTACTTACACTACAACAAGATGTTTTAAAATTGTATTCTTATTCCACTATGGTTTTATGAGTTTTAAACATTTTTAATGATTTTTTTATAATGCAGAAAATAATTTTGCTACTTTGCAGAAGTCCCCAACATGTCCACTCTAATGCACATAAATAATCTTATTATTTCCTCTAGAACTGTACATCTGGAACTTCAGCACTTCTGTGCTGATCTTTGAAGCTTCTGATTTTTGCTATGTTGCATATCTAGTGAGGGGTGCATCTATAATTTATTCAATCTAAGAAAGAACAATTAGCAGGCATTCCTACATTTGCTTTGATCTTAGAACTAATGTATCTGAAATGATTAATTTAATATTGTATTTATTTCTAACACATTTTAAGACAAGTAAAACAATTGTTAAAACATATTTCTTAATGTACCACCTAAAATCATCTGGTAAACTACTACGAATATACTTATCCAACAAAGAGAAACATCACTGTAAAGTAGAGAATTCCGTCTCAAATGCCTCAGGGTCTGGCAAAAAATATCATTGCATGAAGGATAAATATGAAAGATAAAGAAAATGATAGGGAAAAAGGGGTATGAGATATTGTGTAATTCATTTGAATTTCACTCAAATTTTACCTGTTTAAAATGTTCATGGACAGCACAGATAATTATGTGATCCACATAAAGCCTATTGTGCTTGGCATTGATGGAAATGGAATATATGTACTATATTTTGCTTTGAATACTATTTTTCTACCTTTATTTCATCATCCATCAAGAATACATCAATTTTTTAAAAAATACATTTTAATGTAATGATTGCTTTTTATCTACATCTACTTTCCCAACTCCTTTCCCCTTCAGACTTTTTTAAGGTCAGGTGTTTCCAAACTTTCATGGAAAAAAATCATCCATATTTATTACAAACTCTTCCAGAGTATAAAAAATGAGGATCACACTGCAACTCATTCTAGGAGGCCAGCAAAATCCTGATTTAAAAAAAAAATATGTATATATATATAAAATAAAACAATGTATTTAGGTCTATGACTTCACTTAATATACATAAATATCCTAAACAATATTAATATCATTTATATAAATTTTTAAAATGTATAAGAATTACAGTACATCATGTTCAAGTGCGTTGATCTCATGTTTGGCTGGATGGTTTAATATTGAAAAATGTATAAATATAATTTACCACATTAACAGACCGACTTAGGAAACAAAAATATATAAGCATTTGAAAAGAGGAACAATACCATTTAGATAGGCCAAAAGTAATAAAACTTAAGAATAAAAAGGAAATTCCGTAACTTGATACAAAATCTTATATAAACACTAGACTAAGCCTACTCTTAAAAAGAGAATAAGCAAAACTTTGTTTTGAAACATTATAGAAGACCTAAATAAATTGGTAAAAGTACTATGTCCCCGGATTGCAGAAGTCGGTGCTATAAAAATGTCAATTCTGCTCAGATTAATCTATTTACTTAGCACCATCCTAATCAAAATCTCACTAGGTGATTTTGTAGAATTTGACACTGGTTTAAAATGTATTTACAATGCAAATTTTAAAGAATATACAAGAGACTTTTGAAAAGACATGAGCTACCAGATACTAAAAATTATAAAGCTAGAGTTTTTTAGACAATGTCACATTAGCACAAGGATGGCCAAATACATCAATGGAACAGAATAGAGAACTCAGAAAAAGACTCATGGTTGTATAGCACTGTGGTGTATGACAGAGGTGGTATGGTAGGACAGTGAGGAGAAAATAATCTATTCAATAAGTGGAGCTGGAGAAAATTATTATCCCTATAGAAGATGATGTAATTAGATGTTTAACTCATCCATATAGAAATCAATCTTAGACTGATCAAGAACTTAATGTCACAAGAAAGTGTTTCAACTCTTATAACCTTAAAAACTAGAACTTCTAGATGTCCCTAAAAAAAAAGAAATTTCAAGGACATCAGAAAAAGTTCAAAATGAATTTGGAAGATTAAATCTCACAAAATTTACTCTATCCAAAAATCTATTCATAATATTAACTAAATATTTACCAAAAAAGTAAAAATAAGAATTTATCAGCAGCAACTAAATAAGGAAAACGGCAAAGTTTAATGCCTTAAACTATAAAATTAATACTCAAAGTAAGGAATGTTCCACAGTTGTTTATGCAGTTTGGCCAACCTCTTCAGCCCAACATCACTGTTTTGTAATTTTACAACTCCCCGGACTTCTGAAAGGCAATTGAGTTGATTGGAATTCCACCCGCCCCCCCTGCCCCCCCCGCCCCAACCACCCCTACCCAATCACTGACTGGAAAGAAACACTGAGACGAACTTTTTATCTGTTGGAAACACAAACTCCAGAGCTGGCCCAGGACTTGGGGAATGGATCTGAAGCCCAAAGATGTCCTCTTATGCAAAAGCAAACATCTAATCTCAACTAAGTATTCTATAAGATTTTGCAAATAGCCTCAACTGAGATAAATGAGTTGGTCAAATTGAGAACATTGTCTTCTCATTCAAAGGAGGGAGAGAAAGAAAGAGGGAAGACTAAAGAAGAAACTATCTTGAATGACTCTAAAAAGACGTCAGCCTCAGTAGTCTTTGGGTGAGTTATCATCAGCAGAAATATGAACACATGTTATTTTAAAACTATAAAAATAAAGTACAAACACTCATGCTTCTCTCATCCAGCACAGCCAAAATGGCTATGAGTGCTTATACATGTTTCCATTCCTCATTGTATAAAATACACTGCATCATCTCCATGAGGGAAAACTCACTGTGCAATTATTAGTGAAGGATATAAAATCAATATAAATATTTTCTAATTACAACTTTGGAATCTGACAAAAGGTGCTCCTTGGCCAATATTATGTAGTGAATACCAAAATTTTGTAACTTAAGATTTACAGAATTATAATCACCAGCTGTGGGGTTCAATGACAATTCCTAAACCACTATTATGTGGCTTGTCATAATCCTTGAAGTTTTTTAAACTACACTTCTTCATTATAATTGTGTCTCCTTCTGTTATATTCTCAAATATATGGGAAAAATTCTATGAGCTGAGTAACATGGTTTATGTTGTACCTGTGCCATATACCTGGGGCATGTGCAGAGGTATGGGAAGTGCTCCAACTCTTCTCTTCCCATCCTTCAAAATTAATTTTGCTTATTCACTTGTGGAATGAGCAATTTATAACATGAAGAATAATAGATCAAGAAGAATTCCCTTAATGCATTTAGGTACATTGTGAGAGAGGAAAGGGAGTATGCAAGCTTTGAATGATAGTTTACCAATAATGAAAGCAGAAAACATGTACCCAATTAATAATTGTTCCAAAGATTGATCTTCCTCGAAAATTTAATTAAACTGATTTTAAACTTGTTTTTTCTCCCACTATAAATATGGTAGGAGATACTTCCAAGCCTTTAGCCTCACTATCCAAATAAAAACAAATTTAATACAAAGACAGGAGGGAAAAGGACATCCTAGTGTTGTGATGTCATGGACACATTAACCTAAGTCTATTTTACATTATTTTGGCTTTGCCATCATCTTCCTATTGCAAATATCACTGTAGCAGACACATCTGTCTCCCCATCCCTTGTCATTTTGGGCCACCTCTGACTTGACCTACAGTCTTAGTAGACTTTTTCTAGCATGCTGGCACCTTCCCATCTCAAGCATTTTACTTCTTTTCCTGAGGGCAAAGTGTCTTCAGAGCTTGCTCAGACCATATGCAAGGCAGTGTGGAAGTGCCTGAGATTTAATGTGTCAAGGAGAAATATTTGACTGGCAAGGGATAGGAATCAATGGATAAACAACTAAGCTTTCCCAGCCTTCTTTTGGACAATTCCTAGAAGAGTTCTGAAGGATACTTCAAACCTTCTTGAGCAATTGAACCTTAGCTGCTTACAGTGGTAAGCTATACTTTATTGCACATTTAATTAACTTTCTCCCTTCTCAATATCATTTCTGTAATCTCTCATTTTTGCTCCCTGGAATCACGTACAATATAAACGTTATATACCCAAGTACTTGCCTCAGGGTCTGCTCTTAGGAGAATTTACACTCTGACAATCCCAGTCTCTGTATGGTATTAGCAAAATGAGGCCACACATATCTATAGCACAAATGACATTCTACAGATGCATGATAATGAGATGATAATATCATATTACTGAATAACTGGAAGTGCTATTAGAAACTATCACTATCTGAGGCATAGATACTCATTTAGCATCAATAACCCTGATGTGACTATCAATATCTTTGCTTAGACAACATTCTAGGTAGAGATTCCAAAAAATTCTTACTCCGCTTTATTGTCTAGATTCCCAGTAGCAATATAAAAATAATAATGAATAGAATGAAGTCCATTTCTATCCTCAAAGAACATAGAAATAGTGGTAAAAACATATCATTATTCCAGAACATATTCTTATAAAAAGAGATTATTTCCACACATCGTATAATGCACTCAGTCTGACATTGGTGTCTATACTTGTATCTATAATTTGAATTGAAGACAGGTCTCAAAACTAGTCATCTAGTAATCATGATAATCGGTGGCATTTGCTCACCTAAAATTAGAAATGAGTTCCAGTTCCTTCATGTGAATAATAAGATGACTGCAGTAGGAATTTGTGAGTGTCTCTCCCCTTTCAGACACTACCCAGGGGACTTGAATGCAATTTCTTGGTTATTTCCAAAGCATCTGGGAACAAGAAATAATGCCACTTTTCTTTGTTAATTATCCAGGATACCTTTGATTTTCTTGTTGAGGAAGTGTTCTTTTATATACAATTCACCTGCTTTCCTTTGTTATTACTTTTATTGCATCCATTCACATATCTGGATGTAAGTATATTATTTGTTGGATACATGCTTTACTCACCCACAAATTGCTTTAACATTCACCATTTTTCACATGGCTTCTTCTCCAGTTTTATGTCTGAGGATGAAGACAAAACCCCTTTAAACATGTACTATAGTGTTTTAAAAGATTCACAAAGATAAAAAGCATGAATATGCATGCAACTCTTATTTTGATTTCTTTTTGTGACTTAAGGAACTAAACTGAGTTTATGATACCCTAATTCCATATCCCATAGTCATCATCAGTCCTTATTCCCCATCGCCACTTCAACTTCCCTTCCCCACATGAGCACCTCTTCTACAGAAGTTGATATATGCCTTAAAAAAGAATACAGCCTCAGAAAGTAAATAAAATGTATGCTTTAATTGCACACGTTATTACATCTCATTTTGATACCTAAAGCTGCTCACTCAACTATGTTTTTTTGAAGTATATTGATTTTACTACATACACACCAATATTTTGCTGTTTTGTTATTATAATCTAGATCTATTTTCATTTAATATGCATTTGTTCCCATAATAATAGGCATTTATTAGTTACCAACTCTTGACTTCTACACTTATCATCACAATTAACAATTTTGTGTGTGTCGTCCTCACTGATCCCTGAATGAATATTTCTGTGAAACATCTCCTGAAGTGGGTCCCTGAAATGGGAGAAATAAGCATGCTTAATTTATTTAAATAAGTATGTGTGTATTTCAAGATTTCTTCTATCTATATACATTCCACCATCAGTGCACAAGAATTTCATACTCTGGACATCCAACTTATGAATATATACTACATGCACATATGGTTAGGGGTTGCAATAAATAATTAAATCAAATATAACGGTTTTACCTGTCTTGATATATTATTTTTTGAAATAATCCAAATACTGGTTTGGATTTGAAATAGAAAGCTATACTAAGCACAATCCATGTCAATCAAAAAGTTCAGAGATTATAACAGAGACAGATAAACACTGATTTTAATATAGTTTTAATATTTAAATGTCTATAATAGTGATACGATAGACAACTTTGGATAATTCTTATGAGGCAGTTGTTGAAGTGACACAAAAAAGTGACACACTCTATAACAGAGGGGGCTGGCTGATCACCAATCTTTTTGATTTTCCCTTGTGTGTATGGCTAGACTGTTTCTCATACTCCTTGCAGTTAGGGGTGGTATCACAGCATCTTCCTCTCTATAAGTCATTCTCTCACCGCTATGTGTTTGTTCTGAATGGCTTTCCACAAAATGTTTCTACTTTAGACCTTGTAGTTTCCTCTGCTTGAACCCAAAATGTTGATAAAATATTGAAAAATTGTGAGAGAGGAAGCAAAAAATGAGAAATATGATTACAACAGAGGTGAAGATGCCACCACAATCAAGAAGCTCTTTATTTGTAGCCGTATTGATTATTCAGTGATGAAGAAGCAATATTTTAAGTCTCCATATCTTAATATGAATCTTATTTAAATATTTCATAAAAGATTTTAAATTAATATAATGCAATCTCATGAATCTATGCCTTAGAATAATCATTTTTATGATTCTGTAAACATTCATAACCTTTATCATTCAGTAATATATTCTATTAGATCTCTGAAATATACATTTTATGAAGTGTTTGTTTATTTTTTTAATCGTCAGTAACCTCTACTGACTGAAATAGATCAGAATTGCTTTTGTGGTTAGAATTGCTTTTTAAGAATTAGATATTATGATATTTCATTATTACTATATATTATATTATACTCTATATTACTTAGTTTTATATTTTAGTTAATCCAAATTCATGTGCATTTTGTGAGATGAGGTGAAGGGTTTGTTACACCAGTTGTTTTTGCCAGCAAAATTGCTCCAACTCAGACAATGGTGGTTGTTTATGCAAACGCTTTTATACGTATTGAAAGAGTCAAAAACAATTCTGGACACAAACTTGGAGTAGACGGTGACAAGCAGGGGCATAATTTATGAAAGAATCTCAAAGCTTCATAAAGTAATAGCTCTGTTTAATACAAGGAAAGGAAAATTTTATAGCTTTTAACTGAGATGCAGAGAGAAAAGAAAGGAGAAGGTAGAAGAAGTTGTAGAGTGGAGCCAGTATGATGGTTTAAGGCTGGGGGAATAAATAAGAAGGGCAAGTGAAAACTTCTTTTGTGGTGCAGAGTTGTTACTCTAAGAATACGGAGGCATGATGCTAGATTATAAAACTTTGTTTTGCCTCCTTCCATGCATGTGTACCTCGAGGTTTACTTCTTTTTTGAATGATTTCTTTGAAAGGACGTTTTCCATTTCCATAGAAGTGGCTTGTGGAAATAGCCCTAGGAAACTAGAGGTGATAAGTGTGACCTATGGCAATGCAGAAAACTGGAGCAATGCCCTATGGACTGCCAGGGAAAAGGCATTAGGTGCTAAAATCAAACTTATCTAGTCCTTAAGGGATAAGAAAATCTCCATTGGAATCCTTGAAATTCCTCAATTTTACTTTTGAATTAAAAAAATTCTGAAATCATGACAATTTCTGTTGTTTTTACTTGGCATGTCATACCTACTCTCCTTCACTCCCTTTAGCAGTATTTTACATGTAAAGACAGAGATATGGCACCAAATGACTTTTTTTTTTTTTTTTAGGAAGATTAGCCCTGAGCTAACATCCATGTCCATCTTCCTCTACTTTATATGTGGGACACCTACCACAGCATTGCTTGCCAAGCTGTGCCATGTCTGCACCAGGGATTGGGGCAAGTGAACCTGGAGCTGCGGAGGCAGAACGTGCACACTTAAATGTTGAGCGGCCGGGCCGGCCCCACAAAACAACTAACTCGTTTTTTGGCCATGAGTACCCTTGAGAATTGGTGTCACTTTGAGGAAAATAACTTTTTTTGTCTAATAACTTTTCACTCCCAAAACACACTAAATAAAAATACTAAAGGAAATTATGTTTGTGGTTATGATTTTATAACAAAGACAACTAACTCCACACAGCCATTTTCAGGGTGAAAATATGATATGGAAAAAATTAATTAGACGTATCTGGATGGATATCAAGATTTTGCTTTATATATATGCACCAAGTGAGAGGATAAAAAGAATCCTCTTTTATATATTTTTTCAGTCTCTTATGCCACGTCTTATTTCCATGTATATCTAAGCATTTTTTGTTTAGTTTTTATTTTCCCCTAAAAGTTTATTTTTTCTGTGATATAAACTGATTTTAGGCACAATACAAAAATGGGTCTAAAAAATATGAGAAATTTATGGATAAAATGGTGCAAAAAGAATAAAACTTTTGAATACTTTAGCAAGTCGTCTGTGGCAAGGAAAATGATCTGTCTCTCGACCACCTTCCAAGAAGAGATTCTCACAAACCTCCACCACCAGCTATCAGGCTTTCCCTTGCATGTTGAGAAATTGTAAAAATCCCTTTAGTAACTTGTAGTTGATTTTAAAATATGTTTTCTTTCAAATTATTGTCTATTATTTATATAAGTATGTTTTCTTTCATCAATTAATACATTTTTCTGCAAGAAAAATTGGTATTTGTGATTGGGATAAAAAAGATTAACATTCTTTCCATTGAAATTAATGGAATTTTTAACTATTTATTGCCTCCTCATTTAACGGTAGGATTTTCAGGAGCAAATGAAACCCTTAAGTGAAGATAGTTCTAGTTTTAAATTTACATTAGTTTGAACAATTAACATGGGTTATCAAGAATCTCTTCAATGCATCCTTCACGTCCTTGTTCCTTAGGCTGTAAATGAAGGGATTCATCATTGGTATCACTAGAGTGTAGAATACTGAGGCCATTTTATCAGTATCTAATGAGTGATTAGTCCTTGGTTGCAAATACATGAAGAGAAGAGTCCCATAGAACACAGTGACAGCCATCATGTGAGAAGCACAGGTGGAAAAGGCTTTTTGTCGCCCCTCTGAAGAACGTATCCTCAAGACTGCAAGGACGATGTTGAAGTAGGATACTAACACAATAATCATAGAGAAAAACAAATTGGTCCCTGAAAAGGTAAACACAGCTGTCTCTGGAATATAGGTGTCAGAACAGGATAATGCTAACAAAGGGACATTATCACAGTAAAAATGGTTGATTACATTGGAAGAGCAATATGACACAGAGAAGACACAAGAAGAGACAGTTAGTGCTGTGGTCAGACTGTAGAGGTATGTGAGGGATACCATCAGAAGGCAGATCTGTGGAGACACCACCACCATGTAGAGCAGGGGGTTGCAAATAGCCACATAGCGGTCATAGGCCATTGCAGCCAGCAAGAAAACCTCAGCCACAATAAAAACTAAGAATCCACCCAGTTGTGCTGCACATCCATAGTAGGATATGGTTTTCTTTGAATCCAGGAAGTTCACTAGCATTTTAGGGGCGATGACAGTAGAATTGCCAAGATTGATGATAGCCAAATGCCGGAGGAAAAAGTACATGGGGGTTTGAAGTTGAGAGTCAACACTGGTGAGAGTGATGATGCCCACATTCCCTGCCACAGTCAATCCATAGATGACCAAGAAAACAAAGAAGAGTGGAATCTGGAGGTCTGGACGGTCTGAGACTCCCACGAGGATGAACTCAGTCACGGGAGTTTGATTTCCTGGAGCCATTTATTTTATTTCTTTCATATTTTAATGGGGAAAACAGAAAGAGATTAATAGATGGTAAAATTGCTTTTTCTCTTAGATGCTAGATTGTTAAACGCTTGATTTAAAATCAGTTTATTTTCACAAAAACTTAAAATTTTCACGTCTTAATTGCTTTTCTCTCTGTCCTTTCACAAAATTCAGAAATACAAACTCTCCAAGGACCAATTTCAGAATCTTAGACCTGTTTGACCAAGATATTGTTTTCTTTATTCACTCTTGGATATATTTTATACTGGGTGAATATAACTATTTTTATATTATTGTATGTATTAACATTTACATGAATATATTAACCATATTAATATGTATTATAATTAATATGTAATATATTGCATGACTGTATACATGCATGTATATTTTACATATATATTATGTAATTAAATATATATTATGTAATTATATATGTACATATATATTATATATATTTACATATAGCATTCTCTATGCCCAGAACCATGCTAGCCCTTTTGAAATAATGTCCTTGTTATTCTGCAGGAGTGTTCTAGAAGATGGATATAATTACTTCTTTGTCTGATGAGACAATTGAGGACCCAATGAGAATTAGCTCCTCAGAGAACATTGGTAAATGGCATGGTTTTATGGTTTTGTGTCATGTGTTTAGTTTGTTGGTTTGATTTGGGTGGTTTGTTGTTAGGCCACCAATTATTACTAACTTTGTGATTTTTACCAAGTATTTATATTCCCGTGTTGTGTGAATTAAATGAAATAATGTACATATGTAGGTTAATGGGCACAGAGCCTGGTAACAATGAATGCAAAATAACTGGTACCAGTAGTTATTGTTATTAGCGTGTTTTGAATTATTTTTTAATGTAGTTTATTATTTGGGTCCAAGTAACTCATTCTACCTTACTGATGGCTTTTGTAGTTGAACTAGAAACGGCAAGGTGGGGCAGGTGACTAAGTGGTTAAGTTTGTGCTCTGCTTCAGCTGCCCAGAGTTTTGCCGGTTCGGATCCAAGGCGCAGACACGGCACCGCTCACCAGGCCATGCTGAGGCAGCGTCCCACGTGTACTGGGGGGCTTTGGGGAAAAGAAGAAGAAACAAAAACAAAACAAAGGTTGGCAACAGATGTTAGCTCAGGTGCCAATCTTTAAGGAAAAAAAATGAAATAGCAAGTGAATTATAATTCTGTATATCCAAAAATTGTGACACATGATATCTCGCTACATATTTATTAAACGAATCTGCGTGTCTGTTTGTTTTAATTTACTGATGCTTTATTTCATACATCAAAAATGTCTCTGTATCTGATGTGATGATGTTGCACAGCTATCCCATATCTCTTGTCTCCTACCACTGCATCTAAAAAGAATTGTATAGGTAAACTTTTGATAGAAAACGTTGTGGCAGTATTCACTTTGACAAATACATTTTGTTTGTTTGTTACACATAAAGCAACTCAGTGCATGTTTCACTTGAGATTTATTTCATAAACTTATACTTAATTAATAAGAACAAAGGAAGACTATCAACAATAGCAACTATTGATTGTCTAACTCTGAATTTTGGACAATTAGCTTTTGAAAAGGAATATATTTGCATGTTTGTTGTTAGTGCTGTCAGGCAGATTCCTGACTCCTAATGAGTGTGTACAACAGAGTTGAACCCTGTCCAGTGTTTTTGCACCAGCCTCTCACCTTCCAGCACTCTATCATACAATGTTCCAGTGCTATTAATAGGGTTCTCCTGGCCATTTTCTTCAGAAGTGTGAGGCCAGGTTCTTCTTCCTGGTCTGTCTTTATTATCTGGAAGCTCCGCTGAAACCTGCCCACCCTAGGTAGACCCTGCTGCTACTTGAAATACCTGTGGCATAGCTTTCAGCATCATAGTAACATGCAACTGTCACATATGACAACCTACAGAAAGGTGATGTGGTTCCCTGACCAGGAAAAGAAACTAGGTCATGGTGTGAGAGTGCTGGATCTTAACCACTAGAACACCAATGTTGACTCTATTTATATACATCCTTACTTATTATTAATTCTCTCTTTTACTGAAATATAACTGAGGCCAAAGCTTGGGTTGCTTTTTATTTCAGTAAGTATATGTCAGTGAAATAAAGTTCCCATAGAACAGCCCCAGTGTTCTCCTGTATCTTCAGAATCTTCTTTGATTCTGCATTTCTTCCTGATAAGAACGACTTTAATTTTTTATGTATAATTTTTTTCAAATTAGTTTCTGAAAAGAAATATTTTATGTCTACTGAAATAATAAATTCTCAGTGAATAAAACTTTAAAAATATACCTAGTATTAAAGATTTTATGTTATATTTTGGACGAGAAATAATATTGCAAATTAATTTTTAAACAGCCTCTGAAATGATTTCAAGAGTATATTCCATTGGTCTATAAGTATAGAATTTGTCTGAAACTTATCTAAATATGGGTTGTGTTAGGGACAAACTGCATCTTGATATGAGCCCTCAGTGTCCACCAGCAACATGGAGACTGACTGTTGGCACCAGGAATTTTTCTATCTTAGGATTTATCATCCTATGCAAAATACAAACTTGTTTTTACTGATGTTAAGTAACTTAGTTGGTCTTTGTTTGAGACACAGAATCTTATGTTTTAAAGACACGTATGAAGCTTTTTATCTTGTCTAAAACATCCATCAATTCTGCCAGTTCAAAGGCAGAAAACATTCCTCTTTATACTAAGGTGAAATACACTCCCTGTAATGACAACTCATTGTTCTGTATAGATGCTCAAGCAGTTTAATTTATCTTTAGGGATGCTGGAAACTATGGTTTAAGTCATATCACCATCATTTCCACTTAGGAATCAATGGGCAGAGATTTGAGTCTAGGAAAAGAGAACAGAGCACATGTCATTGCAGTCCTGAGTCTGATTTGAATTTATAAAGCTTCGAAGATACTTTTTGCTCACATCCAGAATTATTCATAAGTAAATTATTTGGTTTAGCCTACCTGTACACAGAGCTCTGCCGAGAGCCACTCCTAAGGTTGCTGCATGAAGCTCGCAGAAGAGTTTTACAAGTGTCTCAAGTCCCTGAAGACCTTCACACTGAAATATGTTTGTTTATGGCCCCAGTCCCTGAACACAAGAAGAATTCCCAGATAAAGTCTGATTCTCCAGGGAAAGAAAGACAAATTGAATGCTCATTAGTCAAGTCTCCACTCAAAATTTCATCCTAAGAGTGAAAATGTGGAGATAGACCAGGGACTCTCGTAAATGATCATATTGAATAAGAATTACATGTAATGATTCTACCTTTTGTTTATTTGTTTGTTTTGAATCAAACCCCTACATTTGTTGGGAAGTGTTGCTGCTGGCCCTGGGAAGGAAGAAAATCCAACAGTTAGAAAGCACTGGACTCTGGCCGCAATGTTCAATTTTAATGTGAATATTGGGAGTAAAATTTAATGCAAAACTTCCGTTTTTGTGCCAAGAAGAAGCCCTGGTGTATTTGCCATAAAAAGCACGTGATATATAACATAAATCTAAAATGTGAATAGTCATAAGGAGACTGAATATCAATTTTTAATTGGAATTCATAAGGCACCCATCATTTCTATTTCTAGTTTTTAATTAAACTTATCCAAATGTAAAAGATGTATATAATATTCTCAGATAATCCAGGGATCTTTTCTCAAGCATACAAATATTGTAATTCAAAACTGATGATATTTTTATTTTACTTTTTATATGTCATTTTCTAGTCTATAAGCTTTATAAGTGATAAGAGTATGTCTAAATAGTTATTAACACCTTCTAAAATGTATCAAAAGAATAGATGTTCCAAAGATGTTTGTTAACTGACTGATGGAATGAATGATGAATAAGAGAATGAATGAATGTAATACCCATCCTAAAATTCTGAAATAAATATGAGGTTTTCATTCCCAGTGCTGTAATACATCTTTAATATGATTTTAACTTTGATAAAGAAACAGTGAGGACTTGCACATGATTTCCTAGAATATTCACTACTTTAGGGCAAGTACAACTTTTCCTTCTTTATCTTGAGGTTCCTAATATCTAATAAAGGTGTGGCATATTCTAGGTTCTAAATTTAATGAAATAACAGACATTGTGGATAATAAAGAGAAAATTGAAAAGATTTTTACCAACTTCAAATTACTCATTACAATGAATTTAAAACATTGAGGTTCTTTCCAGAGTTCAAATATCTACATAAAATTTATGTTGTTGCTTCTTCTGTCAATTCCTTTGTGTATTGTCTGTCACATAACCAATGACAGTGCATATCATGCTCAGTTAACAATATTTTCATTCTCTTATCTGCTCTGCCAACTTCCTCATCTATTTAGCATTCCCATTACATTTTAAAGGTTTTATAAAAAAACTATTGCTTTTACTTTTTCTATTGTTATTGATGCTTTATATTATAGCTTGAGCTCTCATTTGAAGCATACTGTTTATTGTACAAAGGATATTTCCCATTTCCTAAGTTTTGACTATGCTATTTAACAAACTTACCTTGGTCAAGCAGATAAAAGTCTAAGACAGGATTATCATTGGATCACAAAATTTCATCTTGCAAAGTATTTGTAAGAAACACACCTGTACACACATACACATGCATATATATATATATATATATATATGCAGAAAAATGACATTTAGAGACCATATTTCCATCAACCACATTAGAGAATAGTTTTACCTTATAGAATTCATTATTTTAAAATAATATATAGTTACATATAAGCTAAATTTTGCATTGGTCCAAACTCCCCCATTCCCATTTCTTCCACCCTATCTAGAGTCAACAACTATTAACTATTATAATCTTTTTCTGTTTTTCAAAATCTTTTGCTTTTTTATTGTAGTAAGAACACTCAACAAGAGATCTACACTCAACAATTTTTTAAGTATACAATACAGTAATGCTAACTGTAGGTACAGTGTTGTATAACAGATCTCTAGAACTTAATCATCTTGCAGAACTGAAACTTTATAACTATTGCACAGAAACTCCCATTTTCCCCTTCCCCCAGTCGCTCTCTATCACCATTCTACTCTCTGCTTCTGTATGTTTGACTATGTTATATACCTGATATAAATGGGATCATGCAGTATTTGTCCTTCCATTACTATCTTTTTTCACTTGACATAATGTCCTCAAGGTTCATCCATATTGTCTTTTTTGTAAACAAAATGAATTTGCTGTTATGTTCTTGGTTACTTAAATCATAAACACTATTGCTAGTTATGTGGTTTAAAAATTTATATAAGTGAATTTATGATGTTTACATCATTTTGTGATTGAAATATATATGGATATATATTTTTTACTCACATAAAAGATTTTGAGATCTTGATCGCCATAAATTTGGCTCATGCATTTAAATTGTATGGACATTTTGGTGGCTTCTGAGTCTTTTTTGTTATGAACAATGATGCAGTTCATGTATTTTTATTCCTCATTTTGCTCACATACAATAATTCATCTAGTCTATATACTTGCATGGTACTTGAAAGTTATTAGGTCATCTGGTATAAATATTTTCTAATCTAGTAGAAACAATAAATGTATTTTTAAATTGATTCTACCAATTTATATCTCCAGAAAGAATTTGGGATTATTTATTTACTCATTTATATTAGTTTTTAATAATGCCAAGCAATTCAAATTTTTCTAAATTAAAGAAAACAATGGTATATTATTGTAGTTTTACTTTGAACACTGATTAAAAATGAATTTAAGCTGTGAGTACTGGATATCCACATGCAAATTACTCAGAATCCTAACTTACACCATATACAAAAATTAACTCAAAATGGCTCAACCACCTAAGTATAACAGCTAAAACTATAAAACTCTTAGAAAAACATAAAGCAATATACCTCCATGACCTTGAATTTGGCAATGGACTCTTATACATAACACTAAAATCACAAGCGACCAAAGAAAAATAGATAATTTTGACTTTATCAAATTAAATATGTTGTGCATCAAAGGATATTATCAAGAAAGCAAAAAGACAACCTACAGAAAACAAGAAAATCTTTGCAAATAATCTATTTCATAAAAGCTGAATATCTAGAATATATAAAAACTCCTACAACTCAACAATAAAAAGTCAAATAAAACGATTAAAAAATGGGCAAAGGACTTGAATAGAAATTTCTCCAAAGGCATATTCAAAAGGCCAGTGAACACCTGAAAAGATGCTCAACATCATTAATCATGAGGGAAATGTGAATCAAAACCACAATGATATACCACTTGACCCAAACTAGGATTAAAAAAAAAAATGATGTGGATGATGTGGATAAATTAATTCACTTATGCCTTGATGACAGAAATGTAAAATAAAATATAAAATAGTTCAGCTGCTGTGGGAAACAGTCTGACAGTTCCTCAAAAGTTAAACATAGAATTACCATGTGACCCCACAATTCTAACCTGGATAAATACTCAAAAGAATTGAAAACAATTAATCAAACAGGAATATTTACATGCAGTACTATTCACAATAGCCAAAAGATAGAATGATATCAAATGTCCATGAACAGAAAACTGGGTAAACAAAACTTGAAGTATATGCATACAATGCAATATTATTAATCTATTAAAAAAATTAAACATAAAACAAAAAGGAATCAAGTACTTAGGAATAAACTTAACTAAGGAGATGAAAGACTCGTGAACCAAAAACTACAAAACACTGATGAAGGTAGTTAAAGAAGACACAAACAAATGGAAAGGCATCCATTCATGAGTTGAAAGATAACAGTGTTAAAATGTCCATACTACACATTCAATGCAATCCCTTTCAAAATCACAATGTCATTTTTGTCAAGAACTAGATAAAACAATTCTAAAATGCATCTAGAAACAGAAAGGACCATGAATAGTCAGAGCAAACTTTTTTTTTGCTTTTTTGAGAATTACTGGGTAGCTACTTAATTTTTTTAATTTTTATTGAGTTAATGATAGGTTACAATCTTGTGAGATTTCAGTTGTACATTATTGTTTCTCAGTCGTGTTGTAGGTGCACCCCTTCACCCTTTGTGCCCATCCACCACCCCATCTTTCCCCTGGTAGCCACTTATCTGTTCTCTTTGTCTACGTTTTTAAATTCCTCATATGAGTGGAGTCATACAGAGATTGTCCTTCTCTAACTGGTTTATTTCACTTAACATAATTCCCTCAAGGTCCATCCATGTTATTGCAAATGGGACGATTTTGTTTTGTTTTACAGCTGAGTAGTATCCCATTGTAGATATATATACTACATCTTCTTTATCCAATCATCTGTTTATGGGCACTTAGGTTGCTTCCATGTCTTGGCTATTGTAAATAATGCTGCAATAAACACTGGGGTGCATAGGACTTTTGGAATTGCTGACTTCAAGCTCTTTGGGTAGATACCCAGTAGTGGGATAGCTGGGTCGTATGGTAGTTCTATTTTTAATTTTTTGAGGAATCTCCATGCTGTTCTCCATAGTGGCTGCACCAGTTTGCATTCCCACCAGCAGTGTATGAGGGTTCCTTTTTTTCCACAACCTCTCCAACATTTGTTACTATTAGTTTTAGATATTTTTGTCATTCTAACGGGTGTAAGGTGATATCTTAGTGTAGTTTTGATTTGCATTTCCATAAAGATCGGCGATGATGACCGTTATCATGTGCCTATTGGCCATCAGTATATCTTCTTTCGAGAAATGTCTATCCATGTCTCCAGTCCATTTTTTATCGGGTTGTTTGATTTCTTGTTGCTGAGTTGTGTGAGTTCTTTATATATTATGGATATTAAGACTTTGTCAGATATATGACTTGCAAATATTTTTTCCCAGTTAGTGGGGTTTTTTTTTGTTTCAATCCTGTTTTCATTTGCCTTGAAGAAGCTCTTTATTCTGATGAAGTCCCAGTTGTTTATTCTTTCTATTGTTTCCCTTCTCTGAGAAGACATGGTGTCCAAAAAGATCCTTTTAATACTGACGTCAAAGAGTACACTGTCTACATTTTCTTTTAGAAGTCTTATGGTTTCAGGTCTCACCTTTAGGTCTTTGATCCATTTTGAGTTTATTTTGGTGAATGGTGAGAAAGAATGGTCAATTTTCATTCTTTTACATGTGGCTTTCCAGTTTTCCCAGCACCATTTGTTGAAAAGACTTTCTTTTCTCCATTGTATGCCCTCAGCTCCTTTGTCAAAGATAAGCTGACCATAGATGTGTGGTTTTATTTCTGTGCTTTCAATTCTGTTCCATTGATCTGTGCACCTGTTTTTGTACCAGTACCATGCTGTTTTGATTACTGTAGCTTTGTAGTATGTTTTGAAGTCAGAGATTGGGATGCCTCCCGTTTTGTTCTTTTTCCTCAGGATTGCTTTAGCAATTCGGGGTCTTTTGTTGCCCCATATGAATTTAAGGATTCTTTGTTCTAATTCTGTAAAGAATGTCATTGGGATTCTGATTGGGATAGCATTGAATCTGTAGATTGCTTTAGGTAGAATGGACATTTTAACTATGTTTATTCTTCCAATCCATGTACATGGAATGTCTTTCCATCTCCTTATGTTGTCATCCAGTTCTCTCAGAAAGGCGTTCTAATTTTCATTGCATAGGTCTTTCACTTCATTAGTTAAATTCACCCCAAGGTATTTTATTCTTTTTGTTGTGATTGTGAATGGTATTGTGTTCTTAAGTTCTTTTTCTGTTAGTTCGTTATTAGAATATAGAAATACTACTGATTTATGCAAATTAATTTTATACCCTACAACTTTGCTGTCGTTGTTGATTACTTCTAAAAGTTTTCCAATGGATTCTTTGGAGTTTTCTATATATAAGATCATGTCTTCTGTAAACAGCGACAGTTTCACTTCTTCCCTCCCTATTTGGATTATTTTATTCCTTTTTCTTGCCTGATTGCTCTGGCCAGGACCTCCAGTACTATGTTAAATAAGAGTGGTGATAGAGGGCATCCTTGTCTCATTCCTGTTTTCAGGGGGGTGGCACTCAGTTTTTGCCCATTGAGTATGATGTTGGCTGTGGATTTGTCATATACGGCCTTTATTATGTTGAGGCAGTTCCCTTCTATGCCCATTTTGTTCAGAATTTTTATCATAAATTGCTGTTGGATCTTGACAAATTCTTTCTCTGCATCTATTGAGACGATCATGTGGTTTTTATTCCTCAGTTTGTTGATGTGGTGTATCACGTTGTTTGATTTGCGGATGTTGAACCATCCCTGTGTCCCTGGTAGGAATCCCACTTGATCATGGTGTACGATCCTTTTGATTAATTGCTGAATTCTGGTTGCCAAAGTTTTGTTGAGAATTTTTGCATCTATGTTCATCCGCGATATTGGCCTGTATTTCTCTTTTTCCTGGTGTCCTTGTTAGGCTTTGGTATCAGCATGATGTTGGCCTTGTAGAATGTGTTAGGAAGTGTTCCATCCTCCCTAATTTTTTGGACTAGCTTGAAAAGGATAGGTATTAAATCCTCTCTGAAAGTTTGGTAGAATTCCCCAGGAAAGCCATCTGGTCCTGGGGTTTTATTCTTTGGGATGTTTCTGATTGTTGTTTCAATCTCTTTCCTTGTGATTGGTCTGTTCAAATTGTCTGCTTCTTCTTGAGTGAGGTTTGGGTGATTGTGGGGTCCAAGAATTTATCCATTTCCTCTAGGTTATCCATTTTGTTGGCATATAGTTTTTTGTAGTATTCTCTTATAATCCATTGTACTTCTGCGGAGTCAGTTGTTATTTCTCCTCTTTCATTTCTGATTTTGTTTATTTGAGCTTTCTCCATTTTTTTCTTTGTAAGTCTGGCTAGGGGTTTGTCAATTTTATTTATCTTCTCAAAGAACCAGCTCTTTGTTTCATTGATCCTTTCTATGGCCATTTTCGTTTCAATAGCATTTATTTCTGCTCTGATTTTTATTATTTCTCTCCTTCTGCTGACTTTGGGCTTTGACTGTTCCTCTTTCTCTAATTTGGTTAGGTGTGGTTTAAGATTGCTTATTTGGGATTTTTCTTGTTTGTTAAGATGTGTCTGTATTGTGATGAGTTTTCCTCTTAATACAGCCTTTGCTGAATTGGTATGGCATTTATCATTTTCATTTGTCTCCAGGTACTTTTTGATTTCTTCTTTACTTTCTTCAGTGATCCATTGCTTGTTCAGTAGCATATTGTTTACTCTCCACATCCTTGTGCGTTTCTCAGCTTTTTTCTTGTAATTAATTTCTAGCCTTATAGTATTATGATCAGAGAAGATGCTTGTTATTATTTTAATTTTTTTAAATTTGTAGAGGTTTACCTTGTTTCCCAACATATCCTTAAGAATGTACCATGTGCACTTGAGAAGAATGTGTATTCTGCTGTCTTTGGATGAGATGTTCTATATATGTCTATTAAGTCCAATTGTTTTAGGTTTTCCTTTAGCTCCACTATGTCCTTGCTGATTTTCTGTCTGGATGATCTGTCCATTGATGTGAGTGTGGTGTTGAGGTCCCCTACTATTATTGTGTTGTTTTTAACATCTTCCTTTAGGTCTGTTAATAGTTGCTTTACGAACTTTGGTGCTCCTGTGTTGGGTGCATAGATATTTATAAGCATTATTTCTTCTTGATGAATCTCCCTTTGATCATTATATATTGGCCCTCTGTGTCTCTCTTTACCTGCCTTATGTCGAAATCCGTTTTGTCTGATATAAGTATTGCAACACCTGCTTTCTTTTGCTTACTATTAGCTTGAAGTATTGTCTTCCACCCCTTCACTCTGAGCCTATGTTTGTCCTTGGGGCTGAGGTGTGTTTCCTGGAGGCAACAAATTGTTGGATCTTGATCTTTAATCCATTTTGCCACTCTGTGTCTTTTTATTGTAGAGTTCAATCCGTTTACATTGAGGGTGATTATTGATGCATGTGGGCTTAATGCTGTCATTCTGTCGCTCATTATCTGGTTTTCCTGCATTACCTTTGTTTCTCGTCCTGTGTGTTTTAGCCTACCCATTGACTTCTGCAATTTCTTATGCTGGGTTTCTTATATTTTTCCTTGTTTATGTTTTGTGGCTCTGCTCTGTTGTTTAGTTTAGTGGCTACCCTGAAGTTTGTATTTAGAATCTCGTGTATAATATAGTCCATTCTCTGGTGGTCTCTTACTTACTTGGCCTAGACTGATTTAGTCCCTTTGCTCTTCCCCTCCTAAATTATTATTTTCATCTCTTATTCCAACTCGTGTTACGAATTTGTAGTTAGAGTGATAAGATCATCTTTGCATTGGTGGTTTCCTTACCTTATCCTAGTGCAATAGTTGAGTATTTGTTATCCTATTCTGGTTCTGTCTGTTTGTCTCCCTACTCTCTGGTTTGTGACCCCTTTCTCCCTTTTTTTCTTTTTTCAGGTATGAGAGTCTTCTTGAGGATTTCTTGTAGTGGAGGAATTTGGTTACAAATTCCCGTAACATTTGTTGGTCTGGAAAAGATTTAATTTCTCCCTCATATCTTAAGGATATTTTTGCTGGATAGAGTATTCTCAGCTGAAGATTTTTATCTTTTAAAGTTTTGAATATGTCACTCCATTCTCTCCTAGCTTGTAAGGTTTCTGTAGAGAAATGCACTGAAAGTCTGATAGGAGTTCCTTTGTGGATTATTTACTTCTGTCTTGCTGCCCTGAGTGTTCTTTTTTGCCCTTTTTACTACTATATGCCTTGCAGTAGGTCTTTTTACATTGACAAATCTAGGAGATCTGAAAGCTTCCTCCACACACATTTCTCCCTCAGTGCCTAGATTTGGGAAGTTCTCTTTTATAATTTCATTAATCACACTTTCTGCTCCACTTTCCTTTTCCACACCCTCAGGAATTCTGATTATTCTTAGGTTGCATTTTCTAATTGAGTCAGCTATTTCTCAGAGATTTTCTTCAGTTTTTTAAATTCCTCAATCTCTTTCTTCCTCTGTCTAGAGCCATTCAGCCTGTGTTCGATTATGCTAATTTGCTCCTCTATGGTGTCTACACAGGCATTTGGGGAATCCATATTCTGTTTTATTTGGTCCGTTGTATTTTTCATCTCTAGTATTTCTGATTGATTCTTCTTTATAGTTTCAATCTCTTTTGTGAATTAACTCCAGAACTCATCGACTTGTTTCTCTATCTTTCCCTTTACCTCATTGAGATTTTTGATGATAGCTACTCTGAACTCATTTTCACTTAGTTTACCTATTTCCAAGTCCGCAGGACTTAATTCTGTGTTTTTATTGTTTTCCTTCAGGTCTGGAGCTTTTATAAATTGCTGAATGGTAGAGGAGCAGATTTCATGCAGGATGGTAGTATTTTGTTGCAGTTACAGCCTGTCACCACTAGATGGGGGTCGAGAGCCACGTGTTCTGAGCCCGCTGCCTTCAGACGTGATGGCGGGCACGCAGTGCGGGTTGGGGGAGGAAGGGAACTTTCTCTCACGCGCCGACCTGTATTCCGATCAGCTCTCGCTCTCTGGTCTCCCAGGACACTGGCTTGATGGGGTCCCCGCACGTGGAAGCTTTCCCCCATCAGCAGGCTTCCACTGCACTGGTGGCAGAAGTCCTGGACGATACCCCAGTCGCACAGCCCCTCCCCTGCTCCTTCCCTCACTCACGGCAGCAATCCCAGTCTCTAGGGGAGGGAGCGACGTTCTCTACTACCCTGTTCCAGCTCCTCTGAGGGCGGCGCAAGCCTCTCCATCCTCTGTTGTCTTGCTGCTGTAGGTCTCTGACGGTCTCAGTAATAGGGTTATTGGTTGAAATTCAGTTTTTCCGTTTCTTTAGTTGTAGTTTGGAGGGGAGAGAGTCCTGGGTCAGGTCACCCCGCCATTTTGCTCTTAGTCAGAGCAATCTTGAACAATAAGAACAAAGGTGGAAGCATCACAATTTCATATTTTAAAATATAATACAAAGCCATAGTAATAAAAATAGTGTGGTACTGGCATAGTAACAGACACATAGAGCACTGAAACAGAATAGAGAGTCCAGAGATAAACTCACACATATATCGTTAATTAATTCTTGTCAAAGAAACCAAAGATATACAATATTGAAAGGACATTCTCTTCAACAAACTGTAATGTGAAAACTGGAAAGCCCCATGCAAAGAATGAAACTTGACTCCTATCTTACACCATACACAAACATCAATTATGAATGGATTAAAGAATTAAATATAGACCTGAAAATGTAAAATTCTTAAAAAAATAAGGGAAATATTCATGACATTGAGTTTCAGAAAGATTTCATGAATATAGCACCAACAGCATAGGCAAAAAAAAGCAAAAATAGACAAGTGAGCCTACAACAAATTTAAAAACTTCTGCACAGCAAAGGAAACAGTCAGCAAAATAAAAATGTAACTTATGAAATGAGAGAAGATATTTGTAAATCATGTATCTGATAAGGAGTTTGTTTCCAAAATATATAAATAAAGTCTACAACTCAATAGTAAAATAAACCTAATAACCTTATTTATAAAAGAGTTGAAGACATGAGTAGACATTTTTCCAAAAAAGACATAAATAATGAACAATATATGAAAATATGATCAAAATCGCTAATTGCTAGGAAAATGTAAATCAAAACCAGAACGAGATGTCACCTCACAGCTCTTAAGACAGCTATTATAAAAAAAAGACAAGTATTGATTAGGATGTGAAGACATTGGAAACTTTGTACATTGTTGCTAGGAATGCAAAATGGTGCAGCTGCTATGAAAAATAGCATGGAGAGTCCTCAAAAAATGAAAACTAGAGCCAGCCCCAGTGGCCTAGTGGTAAAGTTCAGTGTGCTCCACTTCAGGAGCCCAGGTTCAGTTCCTGGGCATGGACTTATACCCTTCATCTGTCAGTGGCCATGCTGTGGTGGTGGCTTGCATACAAAAAGAGGAAGATTGCAGCAGATGTTAGCTCAGGGCAAATCTTGCTCACCAAAAAAAAAAAAAAAAAAAAAGAAAAATTAAAAATAGAATTACCATATAAGCCAGTGTTGTATGCCAAACCAGACTTGGCCTAAGGGAAGCCATCTTATAACTCTCTATAACCTTTGCTTCTCTTCCCCATAGGGAACATTTGAGCCTGCAGATAGTCTAGATGAGCTGACAACCATCCTCTGGGACATGTGCATGCTCTGTAGGTTTTGTGACCTCTGTTTACCATACATCTCGCAGCTGAAAAAAGGAGATAAGTTTGTTCTTTTGAGTTCCTTAGGAATGTAATGACCTTTGGACAGAAATTCTATACTCATCAATGATGTCTGAAAGACCTGGTGAGGTGACTCCCAGTCTGCAATGCCAGGTAGTCAACATTCCTGATCACCTCCTCTATAGCCCACTGGCCCTATATAATTGTTTTAAGATTCTGTACCCTTACCCCAGATGTTCATATTTTGGTGCTAATGTACCGTCTTTCAATTAGCTAGCTCATCATTTAATAAAGTCCTTTCCCTACAACCATCTTGCCTCTCGACTAATCGGCTTCATCTTGCAGGGAGCAGATCAAACCCTTTGTGCTGTAATGCCAGCAATCTCACTTCTGAGAATTTATACAAAATAATTAAAATCAGGATCTTGAAGAGCTATTTTCACTCCCATATTCATTGCAGCACTATTTACAATAGCTAAGTTGTGAAAACAAGCTAAACCATTAGTGGATGAATAGAGAAAGAAAATGGGTATAGGCATACAATGGAATAATATTCAGTGTTGAAAAAGAAGGGAATCCTGCCATGTGCTACAACACAGATGAACTTTTAGGGCATTATGCTATGTAAAATAAGCCAGCCACAGGACAAATACAGGAGATTGCATTTATATGACTTACCTAAAATAGTCAAACTCTATTAATTAGAAGTAGAATGGTAGTTGCCAGGGACTGGGGAGAGAAAGGAAATTAGAACTTGCTTATCAATGGGCATAAAGTCTCAATTATACAGGATAAATTAGTTCTAGAGATCTGTTATACAACATTATGCCTACAGTTAATGATATAGTTAACGATACTCTACTGTATTCTTAAAATTTTTTGAGGTTAAATCTCATGTTAAGTGTTCTTACCACAGTAAAAAATAATTAAGTATTGATGTATGCTACAATGGGTGTGAATCTTGAAAACATGATAAATGAAGAAGCCAGGCGCAAGAGTTCACATATGTGATATCATTTACATGAAATATCCAGAATAGGTACATTCATAGAGACAGAATGCAGACTGGTGGCCGACAGTGGTTGGAGGTGGGGGAGAAATTAGGAGAAATTACTTGATGGATGCTTAGGAATGATGGAAATGTTTTGGAACGAGATAGAGGTGTGGTTGCACAATGTAGTGTATATAATAATTGCTACTGAATTATTCCCTTTAAAATGGTTAATGCTACAGTGTGTGAATTTTGTCAATAAAATATGTTAAAATAAGTTTAGGTATAATTTCACACGTTTAGTTATTTGTGTGTCTTTTTTAGTGAAGTCCTTGATTTTATATTTTTCCATATAATATTTATCTAATCTTGATAATAAATTTTGTCTTTTATATGCAATAAAATAGTTCTGTCTTCAATTTGTTTATGGTATCTTTTATTCTGTGGAAGTTTAAAACTTTGTGTAGTTAAATCAAATTTGGAAGTCGTATTTCATGTGACATATTTCATATTTCACATATAATTAATGCTATAACTTAACAAAACATATTTTAATGCATCTCAAACACTCTGCAACTACACCATGTTCATATAGTTGAACAAGATATACTTGAAAATGTTCATCAATCCTTTGGAAAGAAAAAGAACTTTTTCAAGCTCACACTTTCACTAGGTGCTAAGTCTGAGATTTTAATATGGGGCTTTAGAGTCTAAATATAATATTAAATCTTCCACCTTGTTTCAGCTCAGATACATCAGTTAAATAAAGGTTAGAATTGTAGTGTCATTGAAATTTCTCCTGTGTATAACAGTGAACACGTATTTTGTAATGGATATCTTTAATTGACTACATAAAGGTATATTTTTCAAAATTTGCTTGCATATTTTTATCTCTTTCTACTATATTTCTTCCTATATGCCTACTTCCTGTTTTATCCCTGACTCTCTTCAGTAAATACTTTTGTATGTAATACATGAATTCTTTAGAGAGAGAGAGACAGAGAGGAGAAGGTTGGGGGAGAAAGAGAGAAAATAGGAATTTTTTAAATAAAAATGTATTTTGGTGATGCCAAAACATTAATACATATTTATAGTATTAATTGATATCTTTATTAGCTATTTTATCAATATAACAATTCAAACCAAATTACACATTACAAGATATTTATGTGCTTGTGTGTGTGTTCTCATGAGTAAGATGTAAATTTTCTGGATTCACACAGAAATCAAAATTTAAGATTATTATACGTTTTTTTACTCTATAATTTTCTAAGACAAACGAGCATTTATTTTTAGTTTTACAGATTCGTGTTCATGACACTATTTATTCTATATGTTAGAAAAGACTACCATAGATCTCTGGGAACATTTCCGGGAAAATAAAGATATGTGGCCTTCTCTTTCGAACAGTGGTTTCAGCTTGTTTATTCTCTATATTTGGGCAACTCAATACAACAAAACTGCGGCATGTTTCACATCATGAATATAAATTATTTATGTCACTGAATTCTTCCCGGCCCTATGTACAGCAGATTTTTCACTCCTTTTACACATTTTTGACTACGACATACTGAAGGAAACAGAAAAATTGACATGCTGAAATCTTCCCCCTCAGTCTTATGGATGCAGTATTTAACAGTGTTTCAATAACTGAGATTTCAGTCCAGATACAAGTGCTTCTTTAACTTTTTTTAAACATGTACTTTTTTAATTCATACTCCTCTGAATGAGAAACAGTATGAGGAAGCTGGGGGCAAAAAAAGAAAAACAGAAATCAAACACTATTTTGTGGAGAGAGAGTAATTTTACTCTTTTAGCAAAAACTTTTTTAAAACAATTTTATTATTTATTATTAGGTGACATTAATTTTGCAGTTACTTTAGAAACCCCATAAACAACTATAATACATTAAAAGAGTGACCATGATTTATTTCTGACACAAATATATCTAAAAAATAATCCAAATACTTTAAGAGCTAATAAGCAGATGAACTGAGAAACATCTCACATTGTTATTAAGATAAAATTTGAAAAATAATAACAGTACAATGAATTGCAGATGCCAACAATGAACAACTTAATGATATGTATTTTGTGAAAAAACAACAGAAAAGAAAAGGACTTTGTGTTGTTTTTGTTTGCAAACAAGGCATCTGTCTCCAGAATACCGTCTCACATTCTGTTCACCACTGCTCTAGACTGGAAACTAACGGAACAAGAAAATTGCCAAAAAAAGATATAAAACGTGTTTTTTGGTAAAGGCGGCCCTGTACAAGTTGAAATGTAAGTCTAACATCACATTTACTAGTCATAAGGAAGTATTCTAAAATTAAATAATTTTTAAATTATTTTTCTCATTTAAATTCAAAGAAATATTGTGATTTATGTGTTCTTACTCCCATTTTAACAACTGTGAACATCAAGCAAAGGCATTTCATGCACATTGTAGCAAATCTAGAACTAGCACTCAGGTGTGTAATTTCCACTATAATATTTTTTGGATTTAAATATTCCCATGTTCATTCATCTTTGTGAATTTTATGATGGTGTAAGATGAAAACAGGTGGTAAAAATTTAACAGAAAAGAAGTTGGAGTATAAACCACTTAAATTAACAGAATACTTTTAAGATGATAAATTTAGTCAATCATTGAATGAAATCATTTCTTCCTTTTACTTAACAGCAAAATGCATCCACTTGGGTCCAACATTTTCATCACTGTCAATCTCATCACAACCAAGGAAATCATTATTCCCTACCAAGAAACAAACATAATGATATAACAGCTTTGACTGGTTTTACAAGGTATTGCCTTTAGAACCTAATACAAAAACTGAAATGTCAGAGTCCCTATCAGATTTAGATTTATATCTTAGTCAGTTGAAAAATGTGTCTGACGTTATTGTGTTTATATTGATGAACTTCACAGATGATTTTGAGGTGCAAGTCTTTCTAATTTTGCTATTTCCAGCAATCTGTCTTTCTATTCTGATAGGAAATTTGGGACTGGCTGTATTGGTTACTGGGGATCCTCAGCTCCACAACCCTATATACCATTTTCTGAGTGTTTTATCATTCTTGGTTGCCTGCTATTCATCAGTTTTCATCCCAAAAATGTTGATCAATTTTCTACCAGAGAATAAAGGCATTTCATTCCTTGGATGTGAAGTGCAGATGCTTCTCTTTGTTACTTTTGGGATCACAGAATGCTTTCTCTTGGCTGCAACGACATATGACCCCTGTGTAGCAATCTACAACCCTCTGCTGTATTCGGTTAACATCTCACCCAGGGTCTATATGCCACTCATCTTTGTGACATTTTGCATTATTCACTACACACGGGAGCCACATTTAGTCTATCTTTCTGTGCATCCATTAAAATTAGACATGTCTTTTGTGATGTCCCTCCTCTCTTTACTATTTCTTGCTCTGATAATCACACAAACCAGCTTCTACTCCTCTACTTGGTGGGTTCTATTGGGATAGTCACTATCCTGATTGTCCTGAACTCCTATGACTTCATTCTGGTGGTCATTCTGAAGATGCACTCTGCTGAAGGGAGAAGAAAGTCTTTTCTACGTATAATTCTCACCTAAGTGGCATGACAATTTTTCATGGAGTGATCTTTTTATATGTGAAACCAAGTTCCAGTCATGCTTCAGACCAAGACATGATAGTGTTGACATTTTACACCATTGTGATTCCCATGCTGAATCTCATCATCTACAGTTTAAGAAACAAAGATGTAAAAGAAGTGATGAAAAAATTATTTGAGAGAAATTGGTTGATAAGTAAAGTAAATGTTTAGCCTTGTGTAAAGTTGCAAAGAACTTTGCATATCAGTCCATTTCTCTATGCTTAGAAACCATAGATGAAAATACCTTGGTTTAAGTTAATAGTGCCTTTGCATCCTCTGATATTTCCAAATAAACATTAATCGGCCATTGAATGCAGCATTTTGCAAATATAGATAATTTGTATCACCTTTATGCTAGTTGCTATGTTCAAACTGATGAATATTAAATATTCATAGATATATATCATTGCTGTTAGTCATTGTGTAATTTGATTTTCTCTCACTATAACTATAGTTTATGTCTTCAGGATTCTATGAATTGATGTATCTTCACATTGTTTATAGTACATCTTCAGCACTTGTTATGAAGTACTTCTCTACTGGAGTCCCAGTGAGGGACATCCCAAATGTTGCTTCATTTGCCCTCCATGTGTTCTCACACAGTGAAATCCATCGAGCCCTGTGAACACGCCTTTTTCATTGTTTGATTAAACACCACGTATTTTTATTCCATTTTCAGAATCTTCCATTACTATTGCACAATCACAGAAATTGACTAGATCTATTTTGAAACTCCAAAAATTATACTGACACTAGATGGTAATATTACTTGAGAATGTACTTAAGGCTCAGAAAAGACAAATAAAAGTATAACTTAGAGAAAAGCAACACTTGGTTAATTATATGTATACATACATACATACATTATATATACATTTTATATATACATACATTATATATATACACATTATATATGCATATGTATATTGCTGGTTTGTGCAAGTGTCAGAATAAGAAATAGCAAGGAGAGGAGGGATGTCACAAAAAACATGTCTAATTATAATGAATGAACAGAATGATAAGCAACATGTGGCCCCTGTCTATACAGAAGCATGTAAAATCTCACCAACATAGGAAGTAATGATGAGTGGAACATAGACCCGGGGTGTCAAACTAACTGAATAGAGGAAGGCATTGTAGATTACTACGTAGTGATCATATGCCATTGCAGCCAAGAGAAAGCATTCTGTGGTCCCAAAAGTAACAAAGAGAAGCATGTGTGCTGCACATTCCAGATATGAAATAGCTTTACTCTCTGCTTGGAAATTGTTCAACATCTTTGAGGTGACAACTGAAGAATAGCAGGCATCCAAGAATAATAACATTTCAAAAAATAGTATATGGAATTATCAAACCAAGAATCCCCTGTGACCAATATAACTATTCCCAAACACTGTCTAACCATGATAGAAATGGTTCAATGTAAACCACTTGCCACCAGGAAGTGGTTATCTAGCTAGCTGATCACCCCAGGTTGTGGTGCCATATTGCAGGCAGATTGGGTGCTCAGCAATGTTTGTAGCCAGATTGGCCTTGGTGAGTGGAAGTCTATGTTGCTTAGCCCACACCCTGACCTCCAAACCTGCCAACATGGTCACTTCATGAACCCATTAGTGATGAGAGTGGTGGCTGGAGAAAACAGGTCACTGGTATCCATAGAAAGAGTCACCCTATCCACTTGATTATAAAAATCCTCCTCTGCTGAGGTCAGCCTTTCATGAGCATTAACATGAGAAAAAAATGTCCTCACATATTTAACACGCAGAGGGAAGTCTATCCACATACCTCCAACTAGACTTCCTTGTCACCAATTTTTCAATCATGTACATCCAAGTCACTGAATATACAGCCAAACAATTGGCCATGGGACATGAATCAGTATAAAACTGTGCATCTGTCCATCTCTCCTTCCAAGCAAAATGAACAGTGATACGGCTTGAGGTTCTTACTGGGAGGATGTCCCTTCACTACAGTCTTTCAGTGATGTCACAGAAAGGGGTTATAGTCCTGCAGCTGTCCACTTTTGGGTGATACCTGCATACGACAAAAAATTATTTTTAAACCAAGCCTGAGTCTCCTCTGCCTTGTCAAATAATCACGGGAAACTTCTCAGAGGTCATAGATTCAGGCTAGGAGAGAAAGAGGGTGGTGGACCACGGGCATTTGGGCAACTTCTTCATGTAAGTTATTTGGACTTTCAGGGTCCGCTCAGGCTCAATCTCATATATAACACTTTCATCTCATGATGGAGTGCTGTTGTGCATGCCCAAATTCATGACTTGTTGGGTCAAAGAACACTAGCTCATGATGGGAAGCTCAGTTAGCATGGTAACTTGGTGGCTGTGATAAAGTGTTCAGTCTCTACTAAGGCCAAGTGGCTCACCAAGAGCTGTTTTCTAAAAGAAAAATAGTTGTCTATGATTGATGACAGGGCTTTGTTCCAAAATACTAAATGTCTATGCTCTTATTCCTCTATAGAAACTAATAAAAGGCTCCAAACAGCATTCCTATATGCCCACTGACACTTCAAGGACCTCTGGACCTGCTGGATGATATAGTCCAGCAGAAGAGATACTTGCACACCAGCATGGACCTGTTGCAGAGCCTTCTCCTATTATGAACTCCTTCAAAACTATCAGCTTTTCAGGTCACTTGGTAAATGGGCTGGAATAACACAACCAAATTGGGAATATACTGCCTCAAAAATTTTAAGAGATCCACTTGTGATGTGCATTTTTTTGTTGCAGGAGGTCCCAGGTCCAGCAAATTTTCCTGTACCTTAGAAGGGACACCTCTACATGCCACCTTCCATTGGACTCCTAGATATTTCACTGAGATAGAAAGTCCCTAAATTTCCGTCACATTAATTTCCTAATCCATGGCACATAAATGTCTTCTCAATAAATCTAAATTAGTTGTTACTTCTTGCTTACTAAGTCCAATCAGCATAATGTCATCAATGTAATGGATCAGGGAAAGGTGATCAAATGCCTGTGAATTAAATTATGGCAAAGGCTGGAGAATTGATATACCCCTTCACAACATTGAGTTTGTAATGCTGGTCTTGCCAGCTGACAGCAAACTGCTTTGATGGACCTTATGGAAATTAATGGAGAAAAAAATCTCTTGCCAGATCAATAACCGCATATCGGGTACCAGAGAACATGTTCAGTTGCTCAAGCAATAAAACCACATCTGGTCCAGCAGCAAAGTTGGAGTAACCTAATTAAACTCATGATAATTCTCTGTCATTCTTAAAGATCCATCAGTCTTCTGCACAGGCCAAATAGGAGAGCTGAATGGAGATGTGGTGGGAATTATGACCCTTGCATCCTTCAAATCCTTGATGGTGACACTAATCTCTTATTTCCCTCCAAAAATGTAGTATTGATCTGAGTTTACCATTTTCCTTGGTAAGGGCAGTTCTAGTTGCTCCTACTTGGCTTTTCCTACCATAATAGCCCCCACTCCACAGGTCAGGGAACCAGTGTGGGGATTCTGCCAGATGCTGAGTGGGTCTATTCCAATTATGCATTCTGGAATTTGGAAAATAACCACAGGATGGGCTCAGGGACCCACTGTGCCCAATGTGAGATGGGCTACAGATAAAACTCTATTGATCGCCTGACGTCCTTAAGCCCCTACTCTGACTATTGGGCTACAGTGATGTTTTGCATCTTCATGAATTAGTAACAGTTCAGATCCAGTGTCCAGTAGTCCCCAAAGATCTGACTTTTTTTTAACCAACGCACAGTTACCCTGGTAAAGGGCCAAAGGTTCTTTTGGGGAAGGCTTAGAGAAAGATCAATAGTTTAAATTTTTGGTAGTATACCAGGGTCCTTCCTCAAGGATACTCAGCCTCCCTTTCTCAAAGGGGTACTAGGACTGTAAACTAGCTCAGTCCAGAAATTTTTTGAAGGATTATGACTTCCTATCTATTTCAGTTCTAGAAATACAATTATTAACTGTTAATGCCATGCTTAGTCATGAGTCAGACTATTATGATTGATTATTGTTTCAGCTGTGCTAGAGGGTAACCACATCTTGTCTTTGAGGTTGAGTGCCTCCACTTGGCCCCTTCCACCCCAAGATCCAATCACTACTTGCATTTTGGATTCCCAACTCTGTGGCTGCAGTTCCCACTGTACAGTCTGGCCTATAGTGGAGTGATCACAGAGTTCTTCAAGGATGTTGGATCTCCTCACAAAAATATCTTTCTCATAGCACTGATGAAGGGTATTTCTTCCGAATACACACTGTGTGGGTGAGTAGATCTTAAGTGACAAATCCACTCAAATTCCAATCTACCTAAGACTTTAAATCCATTTCCCAAATTAAACCAACACAGGTTAGACATTATCAGTTTACTTGGTGTTGGTCAGCTTTTGCTCCATGTTTCAGCCAGCTAACTCCCTGATCTGCAACATTAAATGCAGAATCTCTGTTTAGTAGGCCGATATCAATAAATGCGGCCTGATCAAACTTTATTTTCTTTCTACCATTATCCCACACCCTTACTATCCAGTCTTACCCATTTTCCCCAGATTTCTGCTTGTAGAAATTAAAAATTCAAGTAGTTCTTTTGGAGTGCAGTGCACCTCCTCATGAATCATACTTCGTTCTTCACCTTTAGGAGCTTGCTAGAACTTGAGTCTTGTTATAGCTCTAGGAACAAAGAGGGGAGAGGAGAGGGATTCCTGATGAGAATCGTCATTGTACTGCATGATAACTGCCTCAGGGGAGGCCATACTGTTTTCTCAGGCTTTGCAGGGTTCGTCTCCTCAGCTGAGAATGATATGGCTACAGTTATTGGCCAACTAGATATCACAATTTAGAGGATGAATGTCCCCAATTTTGTGAGAGTCTTCTCACACATTCCCATTAAAATTTTCATGATCACATTTTTCCCAATCATTGTCCTTGATGAGGATCAAGGCTGCCTCAGGGAGAGAAGCCCAAGGCATCCTGGCCTTCATACTAATCTATATCGTCCTCCAGGAAGCATAGGATGTCCTGACCTAATCAGATCTGATTGGTATCCAAAGTTATAGGACTACCCAATAGCCAGACCTCACCTGCACTGATACCATTTTAATGACTTTTTTCCGTAATCTTTCCTTTGTCTTGTAAAGGGGTAACTCACATACCTATGCCTTATAAATTAGCCCTACACTCAACCCATGTTTGCAGCTCTTACTGTCCATGGATCCTGTCCCCATGCTATTCTCTGAATAAAGAACCACTACTACCAGACCTCGAGAGTCCAAGAAATCTTTCTTTTGACTCCTCAGCTCGCCGAGCCCACATCAGTGCTCACTTTCACAGTAGACATCCTGCAAGGTTGAGAATTCAATTTTTGTTATATGTAAGCCATTTGCAGGGTGAGATCCTGGATTTTGTATTTGGCAATCTCAGCTCTGCAGCTACAGGAGATAAAAGCCTCTTTCAGGGAAGATAAGACTTGAAGGCATTCATATAGCACTTGAGATGGAAATTACAACTTGCAGCCATCAGGCTTGTACTTCAACAATTTTCCAGGTAGAAGGAGTATGCAGGAAACATGGCCGATACCAAGAGACAAAAACACCGACATGTAAAAATGAGTGTCAATATAACATATATTCTGATTTTAATTTTAATTACTTCAAAAAATAAATGACTGGAGGAAAAATATATTGATGATTGTAGGTTTAAACAATACATAAAAGTAAAATTGATCACAAAATAGCACAAAGAATGGGAGGGAAGGATTACATCTCTACTATTCTAAGGTTCTTACATTATAAGTTGTGGTTGAATATTATTTAAGTTTTAATTTAATGATAAATTAAACATACATATTTCAATCCCTAGGGCAGCCACTGTGAAAAGAGAGAAGACACATATTACCAATTTTGGGAATAAAAGAAGGAATATCACCATGGGCTTCACAAATTTTGAAATGAAAATAAGAAATATTCTAAACACTTTTGATAATAAGTTTAATAATTAATATAAAGTACAATTTATTAAAGATGCTCATATCAAAAGAAATGGGTACTCTGAATAGTACTATGTCTAATAAATAACGGAATTATTCCTAAAAAAAATCCATATGAACTAATTTTGGCAATCCATATTCCAACGTGAAAAATCTCACCTTTCAGTCTATTGGAACATTGACAGACTGCTGAATGAACCCTCTCTAACCATGCAGAATCTGATAACATCTAAGAGATAAGAGAGCGACAGCAGAGTTTGCTCTCATGATTACCTCATGAAAAAGAGCCACCACATACTTTAGTCAACTAAGTTCTGCACAGGTATATCCAAAAATGCTTTTTTCTTTATTGAGCCACTCTGTTTCTGATTCCTTTTGTTACACCAGGATAGCCTGTACTCTGAGTAACACAGATCTTCTTCCCAACATCATCTCATCATCTGATAAATTGTTCTCTCCATTACTGAGTTGTTTTTTCTGCAAATAGGGCTTTACTGTTATGTTTGAGAAAATTTAGCTGGTATTGCCAAAATCACACTTTCTTCTATCAGCAGTTCTAGAGAATATCTGCCAAGAACATCTACTTTTAAATGGCCTTTCGTATTTTATTTAACGCTTTCTTTAATATAATAAAGTAATAAATTTGTTTTTCCAACTGTGATAATAGTAATATGCTTTTGTAGAACAAACATCATGTCATGGAATAGTGATTAAGAAGTGTAAGGAAGGAGACCAAACGCCGCTATAACTCCTTCCTAGAACCAAGAGCCATAATGTTGCTGGGAATGGAATACAATTAGTACAGGGATGTACAATTTGTACATGGAGAAAAGAATGTTGAAGACCTGAGGTGTAGGTTCAAGAAGAGACAGTTTCCAGATTGTCAGGGATAATGAAAGCTTATATAAAAAAAACAACATCTAAAACAACAACAATCAATAATGTTAACATCAGAGATGGAAGCCCTCTAGATGTAAAGCTGTGAAAGATGCACTGGAACCACCCTAACACCCACCCATACAAATCTTCCCAAGTGTATTGTAAATTTATTTCACTGAGACATGAGGGAGAGAAAAGTTACAAACAAGTCTCACCCATTCAGAAATATTATGTGAATAAAAGAAAAATATGTTCTAATTATTACATTGATGGAAGGAATATACAAGAAGAATATACCACAAAGAAAAAATAAACACATGCACACATACACGCCTTCATACCTACATACAGAGTAAGAAAATCTAAAAGATATTAATCATTGCATACATGAAATATAGATGAAGTTAGCAAAAGTATGTTTAAAAAAATGAGAGTTCATAAAATGAGTTCATTGTGTTCAGGAGAGATTTGGGGGAAAAAAATCACTGTAGAAATGAAGATTAATCTAGAAGGAAGATAAGACTGAGTAGACCCCTGAATACTCTTTCCTATATTGATAAATTTGATTTTGCAGCAATTTCTTGAGAATTTTTACACAAATCCAAAAGAGTTATTATTCCATTTACATTTTTTTCTTGGCATCTCTTTGGTTTTGGCATCCAGGTAATACTGATTCCTTGAATGAGTTGAAAAGTGTTTCCTCCTCTTCTGTTGTTGTAAGAGTTTGTAGAGGATTAGTATTGATTCTTATTTAAATGTTTGGTGTAATTCACCAGTGAAACCATCTGGTCCTGACCAGACTCCTCAGTATCTACCCAAAATAATTGAAAACAATTGGTCAGTTTGTTTCATTTGCATGAAAATGTTCATAAGCATTATGGATGATAGGCAAAGAAAGGAAACAACCCAAATATCTAACAGTTGATGAGTGACTTAAAAATGTGAAATATCATGCAATGAATATTTTTTGACCAAAAGAAACAGGAATGAAGTACTGATAGATGCTGAAACATGGATGAAATTTAAAAAATTTATTCTAAGGAAAGAAGTCAGTCACAAAAAAACACATATTGCCTGATAATAGTTATATGCAATCCAGAATAGGCAAATCTATAGAGAGAAGATAGAGTAGCGATTCCAGGTTTTGGGGTGGGAGAATGAGAAACAACTACTGGCTGCTACAAGCTTTCTTTTTGGAGTGATGAAAACCTACATCTCTTTAAACATGAGAAAAATTATATCATAGCCCTTAGATATCTCTAAATATTATTTGCATTAAGTAAAAAAATAAAAGGTCACGTAAAACTCAAAAACCAAAAGTGAATAGATTCCATAAAAATACAGTGAGAGAAATAGAAGGTAGGCAGAATATATAGGCACAGATAAGAAGAATATATAGGCATATAATTTGAAACATCAAAGATGAAAATGAAAAACACGACATGAAAGAAATTTTGAAACTTTCAATTGAAAGGATACAATGATTTCTAAAGTAAACCACCAAGAAATGATCAATACTAAGTTGTATATATTAAAGTTACTGTTTCCTATACAGAATTCAGATCAGAAGATGCCGTTGCTTTTTTTTTGGTGAGGAAGATTTGCCCTGAGCTAACACCCATTGCCAATCCTCCTCTTTTTTTTGTTTTTGCTTGATTTTTTTTTTGCTTGAGGAAGATTATCTGAGATAACATCTGTGCCAATCTTCCTCTACCTTGTATGTGAGATGCCTCGACATCATGGCTGATGAGTGAGGTAGGTCTGCACCTGGGATCCAAACTCACAAACCTGGGCCACCTAAGTGGAGCACACAGAACTTTAACCTCCTGGCCCTGGGGTTGGTCTCCCTTGGTACTTTTAAGGAGTACCAAAAAGTTAACATCACATATTTCAATAGCAATACTTTAAGACAAGGTAAAATAGCAAAGAGGAAACTTAGCAAGAGACAAATATGAATACAGGATTAAATGTAGCCAAACGAACTTCAACCGTTCATTGTTAATGTCAATATTTTTTGTAGTAGGAAACCGAGATGTTGTATCTAAAAAAGAAGGGTCAATGGGGATAATATAAGGGGAATTTACAAAACTAAATACATCCCTAAATAACAAAAATATTCTAAAATAATAATGACACAGAGGGTAATGAAGAAAGACCACAAAAGGAAAGATGTCACATATGTTTGTGTGTATGTGTGACTGTACATATATATGCCTGTATAAGTCTGTGTGTGTATCAGACATATTTGTAACATGGACATCATGACAAAGCCAAGAATAAATATATGTTTAGCAATAATTGTAAATGTACCTAACACATCTTTAAAAAGAAAAGACTTTAAGTATAATTTCATGAAAGCCAAATATATTACAAGGTAATTCAGAAAGGTAAAAGTAAAAGTATGGGCACATATACGTTTAGGCAATATACGTGAAAGATGGGATTGGTTGTAATTTTAATATTAGGAAACATAAAAGTCAGGAAAAGCATCAAAACAAAACAAGGATACTTTATAATAATAGATTTTAATTCACAAGGAAGATTTGGCAGTGAGAATTATCTATGCAAATAGTAATGTAGCAACAAATATCTCAAAACAGGAAACTTCTCATAGAGGAGATGCAAAGATAGAAATAGAAACATTCTAACATTAGAAAAACTTATCATAATTTATTAAACATTTTAAGCTATGAAAACATTAATTAGGCTAAAAAAATTAAAATGTACATTCAATAAAATTATTTTTATATCTAAGTAATCACTAAGCTTTGCTACAAATAAGAGAAAATTCTCTCTCTTTTCAAGTTTATGAAAACATCCATATTAGTGAAAACTAAATCTGAATAAAGATAATTTAAAAACTACATTCCATCTATAAGTGAATAACATTTTTTAAAACTATCAAACTAATACATTTAGGCATTTAAAAATAACTTATTAAACCATTCTTAGGTCAAAGAGAGATAAGGAAAAAATCCAAAGTATTGATAATGAAAGTATGACATACAATAGGAGGGATGCCACTGACATAGTGTTCATTGGAAAATCCATGTACCATTCAGAAGCTAGAAGAGAATAGTAAATAGACCAATAGAATGAAGAGGAAAAATTTAAAAGGTAAAAGTTAAACTAGAAAATTTAAACAGTAACTAATATTTAAATAAAAAATGTCATCTCTATTTCACATGTCCCTTAATTGAATAAAGTAAAATGCCTTTGATGATTTCCTACCTAAAATACTCGTTAATTTAGGGAATATTTATTGAGCAACATTATGTGTCAGACATTTTACTAGCCTTTGGAAAATAGAATAGACAGTAAATTCAATATAAATTAAAGTCCTTATTGTATGAAATAATAATATGTACAGTGCGTGCATTTAAGAAATAAGTAGGAGGAGATGCAAAGTAGATAAACTGCCATTATCATAATGTAGTCAATGAGATCCTGATTAAGAAGAGGCATTATGTGGAAGGAATGATGTGAACAGTAGTGTGGAGAGCCTTCCAAACAGAAGAAAAGAAATGCAGAAAAAGTGTGAACGTAATATATTGTGTAAGAGATGCCCTATATTTGTATTATTGAGGTGCTATTTAAATTTGACAATCCCAATTTAAGCAAATGTCCTTACATTATACTCTATGTATTGAGGAGATTGTCCTACTGCAACTAAAGGGATTTTAAACTCAAAAAAAATATTAATGATAATGACAGGAAGGAAGGAGGAAAGGAAGGGAAAACACAACCACATACAATTAACTTGAAGAAGACATGTCCTTGAAATGAAAATGAGGTCTGCTGGAAGCAGGACTAAACGTGAGCATAGGAAAAACTCTCTTCTGTACTCTGGTTCTTAGGCCTGCACTGTGAGGAAAGGTGGTTCTGCAAGGGCATCACAGAGGAGTAGAGGTCAAAAGATAAAGGAGCCCCATATGAGTCAGGATTATCCCTGTAGGGAAACACACAAAACTGGCTAGGGTTTAGTAGGGGGAGAGCCCAGCCTGCCAGCCAGTTATACCTTATTCTCTGAATTGTGCTTTCCTCTTGTCATTTTTAAGTATAATTGTGATAAATGCTAATGCCTAGACTCTGTACTCTGTGAGGAAATAAATAATGGGTTTGATATCCATGCTCTGTATGAAATAATAAAAGAGAGAGAAATGCACCCTCACAAACAGCGTGGTAATGGCATCAGGAATTTGAACACATTCTCTGTGATCTCCAAACCACAGGCTGGGATTAGGATCTAAAGGTGCAGAAAAGTATTTTGAACTAGAGTCCAAACTAATGATTGCATGGAAAGTAGTCTGAGATTATGCAAACACTAGTTTTGCTATTGATTAGGTGGTATTTGTTCAAACTAGTCAAATATAATTACAAAGTTACTTGTAACTGCAACCTGGGATCCTATTCGATTTGACTCATATTGAGATGAAAGTGAATACTACTCATTTTAAAGTAAAGATTTTGTTCATATGTGATTCTGTGTGTGCATGTGAAAATATAAATATACTATGTACAAATACCACATGTTGACATTTTAACCTCCTGTACATCAGAAAGTGAGTATATTTGGCAACAGGGTCTTTGTGGAGATGATTAACTTCAAATGAGGTCTTTAGGCTGGACCCTAATCCAATGTGAATGGTGTCCTTATAAGAAGAAGAATTAGGGCAAACACACGGAGGAATAATGATGTGCAGAAAGAGAGAGAAAATTGCTATCAACAAGTGAAGGAGAAAGGCCTCAGAAGAAATCAACCGTGCCCTCACCTTGACCTCATTCTCCTAGATTCTAAAACAGTAGGATATACATTTCCGTTGTTTAAACCACCACTCTGGTAACTTGTTAAGGCAGCCCCTACAATATAACACAATCAGTATCAGCGTATATATACATGTAAGTGCATACGTGTGTATATATATGTGTGTATCTGAGAGTGAATTAAGTAAGAAGCAAATGGGTGACGCAGCTTTTCTGCAAGTGTGGAACCTGCATGGGTTGAGGTATGAGTATGATCTTTATCTAAAAATGTCTAAGAATAACAGAAAGACACTAATAAACTAAAACAAAACATTTTTATCATTTTAACGTTGAGATAAGGAACATTATTCCTAATTTGTTACAATTTAATGGTTAATATGAAAAATATACTTTCTTGAGACACCCATTTTTACCAAATACTCTTTTCATTGCTTCCTTTACATCTTTGTTCCTTAAACTGTAGATGATGGGATTTAGCATGGGAATCACAATGGTGTAAAATGTTGACACTGTCATGTCATGATCCAAAGCATAGCTGGAATTTGGTCTCACATACATGAAAAGAATTGTTCCATGATAAATTGACACTCCAGTTAGGTGAGAACCACATGTAGAAAAGACTTTTCTTCTCCCTTCAGCAGAATGCATCTTCAGAATCTCCACCAGAATGAAACCATAGGATATCAGGACAATCAGGATAGTGATTATCTCAATAGATCCCACAAAGTAGAAGAGTAGAAGCTGGTTTGTGTGAGTGTTAGAACAAGAAATAACAAGGAGAGGAGGGATGTCACAAAAGACATGTCTGATTTCATTCGATGCACAGAAAGATAGACTAAATGTGGCCCCTGTGTGTATAGAAGCATGTAAAATGCCACAAAGATAGGAAGCAATGATGAGTGGCACATAGACCCTGGATGACATGTTAATTGAATACAGCAGAGGATTGTAGATTGCTACATAGTGATCATATGCCATTGCAGCCAAGAGAAAGCATTCTGTGGTGCCAAACGTAACAAACAGAAACATCTGTGCTACACATCCAAGGAATGAGATAGCTTTATTCTCTGACAGGAAATTGACCAGCATTTTTGGGGTCCCAACTGAAGAATAGCAGGCATCCAAGAACGATAACACACTCAAAAAATAGTACATAGGATTGTGGAGGCGGGAATCCCCAATGACCAATACAACCAGTCCCAAATTTCCTATCAGAGTAAAAAGATAGATTGCTAGAAATAGCAAAAATAGGAAGACTTTCACTTCAAAATCATCTGTGAAGCCCATCAATATAAATATGGTAACTTCAGTTGCATTTTTTAACTGAATCTGGTATAAATCTAAATCTGATGTCAACGTTGACATTTCAGTTTTTATTTATAGGTTTTAAAGCAATATTTTTGAAAATGGAGCCCACTCTTTTATCCTCCTGTCTGTTTCTTAGCAGGGTATATTGAAATCCTTGGTAATGATGGAATAGTCAGTAGTGAAGAAGTTGGGTCCAAATGAATTCACTACCCTGTTAAATTAAATAAACTGTTTTATTAAGTATTTGGCTACGTTTACCATGTTAAAAACATGGCAATCTATGTGGTTTAATTTCAAGTTCATTTTTTGTTAAATTTACTACCATTTGTTTTCATACTCATCCTGTGAAAATTCAAAAATATGAATGAATATAAGAATTTTTAAATGCAACAATATTAGTGTAGATAGTATACATCTGAGTCCAAATCCTAGATTTTCAACAGTGTGCATGAAATGCCTTTCCTTAATGTTCAAAATCATTAATATGGGAAGAACCATAATTATATCACAAAATTGGGTTGTATTTTAAATGAGAAAAACAACGTAAAAATTATTTAATTTTAAAATGTTCCCAGATGACTAGAAAATGGGATGTTAAACTTACATTTCAAGTTGTATTATGGGGTACTGTTTCCTGATCAAACCATCATATGTCCTCTTTTTGGCTATGATCCCATTCCACTAGCATTTATGGAACACTGGAGAACAGACAGCAGGTCTTATTCTGGGTGCAGATGCACTTGCATGCAAACGGTAGTAGGGCATTGGTTTGGTTTTGTTTTTCAGTTTTCTTTCATGATCAAAATATCACGAAGTTGTCCATTAAGGCCTCCACAGTTTGACTTTATGCCAATGTAAGATTTTTCTCTATTCATATACTCATTATTCTTGAAGATTCTTGAGTATATTTTTCAGAAATATTTCTGTTAAATATAAATCATGGCCATTCCATTCATATATTATAGTTTCTTAGAGAGAATCTAAAATTGTTATAAACAAAGAACCACCCAATACTAGATTATTAAAGTTATAGACGATATTGCTAAAGAATAAATTCACTACATAAACCTCAAAGTAGCGATTTATTTCTGGTATATTTTTCCATCAGACTGTTGCTCATTCAGTGGAATATGAAAAAAGAAAAGTGTATAAAAGAAAACAATGAAAAAGTTGAAGGGTCACCTGCATCTGGACTGAGGACTTCATGATTGAAACAAAATTAAATATTGCAACTACCATATTTAGGAGCAAGATTTCAGCGCTGTGATTCTTGTTGTTCCTTCTGTGTGTCACACATCAAAATGTATTTCAAGGAGTGAAAAATCTGCATTGTATAAGGTGAGGGACATACAAATGATTTATATTCATAACATGAAACACATTACATTTCTGTCACATTGAGCTGTCCACACAAGAAGGAATGAGAAAATTAGCTTAAAACTATTCTTTTTTTTTTTTTTAAGGAACATTAGCCCTGAGCTAACTGCTGCCAATCCTCCTCTTTTTGCTGAGAAAGACTGGCCCTGAGCTAACATCCATGCCTATCTTCCTCGACATTATATGTGGGACACCTACCACAGCATGGCTTGCCAAGCGGTGCCACATCCACACCCAGGATCCGAACCAGTAAACGCTGGGCTGCTGAAGCGGAACGTGTGTGCTTAACCACTGCGCCCCCGGCCGGCCCCAGTTTGAAACTATTCTTAGAAGAAGAAAGCTACAACAGGTTTTTATTTTCCCAGAAAGTTCTTGCCAGATCCATGTGGAAGGTTTTTTATTAATACATAAATAAAATAGCTTTTTAAATGTGTTGATGCCAAACCACAAAAAAAGGAAGAAATTGTTCATTTAGTCCTTAGAGAATTCTAGACTAAAAGATATTATTAAGCTAGATTTCAACTTCTGTGTAAATACGGACAACTTACACGTTACTCTTGAGAACACACATGTCTTCTAATAATTTCTAGTGTAGTTTGGTTACATTAATAAAATAACATAAAATTATCCATTAGTAATATAGATATGTATTAGTGCATTTTTTGAGCATCACAAAAAATTCATTTCTGTTTGAAAAATTCCTCATTCTCTTTCTTTGTTCCTCCATTTTCCTGTCTCTTTTTCTCTAGAATCAATGGGTTATGTAGAAAAATATTAATGAAAGAGAGTCAGGGACAAAATAGGAATTAGGCAGATAGGAAGAAACACAGTGAAAACAAAACAAAAATAAATATGCAAGCAAATTTAGAAAAATGTACCAATAGACAATCTACTCAAGGAATCCATCACAAAATACACATTGATTGTTATGTACAAGAGAAATTTCAGTGACATTACTATTCTAACCTTTACTTAACTGATGTGCCCAAGATAATACAATTGTGGAAGATTAAAAACATTATTTTCGGACTCTAAAAACCTGTATTAAAATTTCAGATATAGGGGCCGGCTCTGTGGCTGAGTGGTTAAGTTCACACGCTCCGCTGTAGCAGCCCAGGGTTCGGATTCTGGGCGCGGACATGGCACCAGTCGTCAGGCCACGTTGAGGCAGCGTCCCACATCCCAAAACTAGAAGAACCTGCAACTAAGATATACAACTGTGTACGGGGCGGGGCGGGGCGGGGGCGGGGGGTTGGGGAGATAAAGCAGAAAAAAAACCAAAAATATTGGCAACAGTTGTTAGCTCAGGTGCCAAAAAAAAAAATTCAGATATAGTACTTAGTGACAGTGTAACCTTGGAAAGGTAAATTTATCCTTCCAAACTGAAGAATAATTAAGACTGACCAAATTTTCAGGCATATCTTGTTCAACTACATGAAGAAGGTGTAATTGCAGAGTGTTTATTTATGAGATGCATTAAAGTATGTTTTATAAAATTATTTTTGTATTAATTTTTGTATTAATTTTTGTATTTTGTATTAAAAATAATTGTATTAATTATGGGTGAAGAATGCATACAAATGAAAAATGACTTCCAAATTTCACTTAACTAGAAAATATTAATAAGGAGGGTTTTTTTCAATGTTTTTTTTTCTTCGTCTTCTTCTCAAAGCCCATCAGTACATAATTGTATATTCTAGTTGTTGGTCCCTCTGGTTGTGCTATGTGGGACGCCACCTCAACCAGGCTTGATGAGCAGTGCCATGTCCACGCCCAGGATCTAAACCAGCGAAACCCTGGGCTGCCGAAGTGGGGAGCACGAACTTAACCATGCGGCCACGGGGCCGGCCCGTAATAATTTTTCATCAAAGCACTGAGTAATGAGTGGGCATCAAACCAGAAGCTTAGTATTTCTTCTTCTAGTTATACGTATGTCTGTTATATGACACTTACGATATATTAAAATATCTTTCTCATGAGATTAAACTCAGTGAATTCCAGTATTCTATGATATCAGTCACCTTAAAAATATAGCTCTGCCTTGGCATTCTGACTTTGGGGATGACAGGAAAATAATAGCATGTTTACTTAAATTCTCCTGATAATTTTTCCCATAATAATTTTCTTATAACTCTTGATTTCTCTGATTTTACCTGTAGTACAAGAAGGTGGTTTATGAGTGAAGATATATTTTATTCCCACTCGTGCCCCACTAGCGCAATTATTCCCTTTACTGTGGGGAATTGAGGAAGGATAGACAAAAAGCATAGGGTTTATTTACTTCTTCCAAGATGTTTTTCAAACAGGCATTTCTGTCAACTAATGTTTAAGGAAATTAAAACTGATTGTATTTATATCTAAGTGATTTCACTTTAAGAGATAGAGTCTAGAATGACAAAAATATAGGTGTTGAATTTTTAACAAAACATTATCAATCTGGAAAACTAAAATCAAATCAGTTCCTCAACCCTTATACTGTGGGAATCACAAACTACCAGACATTCAAGAGAACACTATCATAGCCATTAAGCTTGAGAAGGAGGAAAGTTAAGACAACAGTTACCACATGTTGTTAAGCAGCTACTAGAGGTTAGAAGTTTTGTGTATATTGTCTCCTGTAGTATACACAGCAAACTTCAAACTGAATCATTCAGCTTCCATTTGTAAATGATAAAATTGAGAATCAGCCTGACCTATAACTTGATCAAGGTTACAGAGTTAGTTACTAGAAGAGATAAGATTCAAGTCCAGGTTTCTCTGTCTCCAAACTTGAAGCTATTTCCACTTGACCATATTGCTGACTCATTGTGACATGCTATAATTCTAGAAATGTTATCCCTTAGAAGCAACATGAAATAACATCCTCATGTATTTAAATTCTTTTATAAACCCATAAGCTTAAATAGACCATTATATTAAAAATAAATAAATAAACTGAAGTGGCTTCTAGATCAATTAGCTAAGCAATAAAATAAACAAAATTGATTTGTATCCCTCCAAGAAAAATATTAAAATTTTGATCTCAAAATGGCATGTTGTCAATGGTTGGTTAATAGTTAATTTCCCTTCCATTTAATAATTTTCCTAAATTTGAAATATAGTCCCTTATTTGTGCTACATTTACCTAACTGATTTCTCCCATTAAGGACATTAAATCAAATTTTTAACTTACAAATATATTGACTAAATCTGTAAAAAGTCTTTTCTAATATTCCTGCTATGTTCCCTGGAATCCTCTCATTCAATTTTTAATTCAACTCTGAGTTAACTAGAGAATTCTATCTCAGATTTAAATATGAAAACATATAATGTAGCTTGAGATTCAAGGTTATAACTTCTGAAATATTTTGTAAGTAATGAAAAACCTTTCCTCTTACCTATGGAAATGAACTGTCAATTAAGGTGCACTATGAGTACTAAGCATTTGGAGTCTTATACCAGGTTCTTGCAACTTTTCTTAAAGCCCACAAGGATGCCCCAGGGAGAAAATACAATAATTCTCTTTTGGGACAGAAAAATAACAAGGTGATTTTGTTTTATGCCATAGTAAACAAGTGAATGGTTCTGGAACAATGCACTACATGATAAGAAATGAATACATGAATGCGCTTTGGCTTCTAGTATAAAATGACCCCTCAGTTGAAAAAGAATTTGCACAGGACTGGAAAAGAAATTTAATGATACAGGCCAGAGCCTGAACTATGATATTAAATAGTTGTGTGCCATTGGATTGATGACTTAAATTCTGTGACATCTAGTTTCTTCTTCCTTGGAAATCACCTGTTTACTTCTCTCAAAATCCTATAAATATGTTCAGGAAACAATAGGGAAGCATAAGCTATGACAGAATTCACAATCATTTAATAAAGATTACTATACTTATTTAACTCTGAGTGTGCTATACTTCTAAGTGATATGAGAGAAATGTTTAAGCACTTTGAGTATTTAATAGGGGAGATAAGATAAAATATACGAATAGGAAGTGTTGAAAGCAAAGATGGGACAGTATACAGATAACTGTAATATTTGATGTAATAGATCATTAGATATTAGAGATCTGGCAGAGATAATGGTCAAATTTGAGTGGTACGGTGTCTTGTCCTTTCCTAGGGACCCTATATTTTAATGTAGACTAGTACTATGCTATGTACTTAAATTCTTCAAAAAACTGTGAAAAATACTGAGGTGCTTAAGCTCTATGCCCAGAGATGCTAAAGTAGTAGATAGGAAATGTTTGTCATGGAATCTAAATTTAAAAATAAAAAAGAATAAAAGAAGGAAAGAAAGAAAGATGATACCGATAGGCAGCAGAATTGTGAATAAAGGATAAATTAATTAAATGCAATCTTAAATGATCTATATATTCAATGCAATCTATTAAAATTAAACAAGAATTTTGCAGAAATTGACAAGGTAATTCTACAACTTATATAAAAGGCAAAGGAACTAAGGCAGTCAAAGCAATTTTGAAAAAGAAGAATAAAGCAGGAATCACATAATCTGAATTCAAGATCTACCACAGAGTTAAAATAATTAAAAGAGTGTAGCCTTGGTGAAAGGATAGACATCTAGATCAAAGAAAGAGAACTATGTCTTCAAAAATAGATTCAAATGATATAGTCAATTGATTTTTGACAAAGTTGCCAAGTAAAACTCTACAGAGGAAAGATAGTCTTTACTTTTTAAGATGGTACCAAATATATAGAATAGCCTTATGCCACAAAAAAGAGATACTGACTCATTCTTTACATCATATTTAAAAGTTGTCTCAAAATGAATCTTAGACATTAATATAAAACCTAGTACTATAAAGTTTCTGGAGAGAAAAATAGGACAACATATGAATGACCATGGGTTAGTCACAAATTTTTGTATAAAACACAAAATGCATGAACTATAGAAACAAAAAAATGATAAATTGTACTTCATCACATTTAAAATCTGCTTTGTGAAAGACACTGTTGAGAGAATGAACAAACCACAGACTTACACAAAATATTTGCTAAACAGCTGTTCAATACAGAATATGAATCCAGAGTATAAAAGGACTCTAAAAACTCAATAGTATGAAAACAAAAGGAAGGATAAACAGTAAAAAATAGGCATAAACTTGAACAGACATTTCACCAGAGAACATGATGGCAACCAAGACATTTCACCAGACAACAGACATTTCACCAGAGAACAGATGGCAACCAAGCACATGAAAAAAACATGCTCAATACCATTTGCAATTAGGGACATACAACTACAATGTGATTCCAAGCACTTATCAGAATGACTAGAATTTTAAAAGTATAATAACAAATGACAACACAAAGCGCTCACAACTGGCAGAAAAACTGGAGCTATCATCCATTGCTGGTTGGAAAGCAAAATGTTGCAGCTGACCCTGCAATCTCATTCTGAGTTATTGATTCAGATAAAAGAAAGCATATCTTCACAAAGACCTCTATACCAATATGTATAACAGCTCTATTCACTATGTTCTAAAAATGGAAAAAGCCAAATGTCCTTCAACTATTGAGTGGAAAAACTAACCATGCTACTTTTCTGTGTAAATTTTCTTCAGGAAAATTAAAAAGGAATCAAAATCTTATTTTGTTGTAACTTTTCTAATACACTCTATAAACTCTCTTACTTCAATGTTCTTTCTATCAGTCTGTCATTTTACTGATAGACCCATTAATGAGATGGTTATAAATTATTGATATGTGTTAATTTTATATTTTTATGTTTTTATCATTATGAAAATTGTAATTTAGTACCTTTAGGTGTATCACTTTCTATCAAATCAATTTCTTTCTTCGCTGGAAATCGATTTTTCTCCATCTCTCTCTAGCTTCTCTTTCCTTAACTACGCTTTCTATAGTGACTATTCAACTGTTGTATTTTGCTAAATTACTATTACTATATTTCTGAATTTTTATTTTATTTTGATTCTTTGGTTTATTATTTTGAGTTCTCTGAATCATCTTTTCACATTCTCCTGATCTCCAGTCATCTTATGTCTGACATGTTTGATTTTCTTGAAGCTTTAGCCATTTAAAACTTTTTATTTTATATTATTTTAAGACATATTTAATATGGTATGTGTTTGATTTCCTTACGGACCTATTTTATGCTCTAATTTTAGTAATATTTGGAACTTTTTGTTATCTTTATCCTTTTTCCATTTAAATGTCATTATATGGAGTCCAACAGTAATCCTTTTGTTCCTTCAACGGGTAAATGTGGTGGGCATCTTGGCTATCAGAAGGAAGTATACATGAAGTTGGAGATATATCAAGATTCTTTACCAATTTCATGCTCAAGAAATCACCCTCATGTTTTTATCATGGCCTTAAAATACAGCCACATTAACTCACAGAGCTAAGTTTGATTCAAGAGTACATTCTACCTGCTGTTTTTTATAACTAAATAGATCTTAACTTCCAAAGGAGTACTCTGTACTTTAGATGTTATATGTTGCTTTAACAGTACTTTCTGAGTCCTACATCTTGCAGAACCCCCGCCAAGTTGAAACTTTCTTTCTGAGTGTATCTACCCTACTCATTTGACATTCTTTTCAGCATTTTATTACTCTAGGGGAAGCCCTGTTTTTCAAAGCGACTGCATGCTGCTTATTTCTGAGATCTCAGTGACACATAGCACCATTTGTCTCTCACAGTCCCTTGTGACATCCTGATTGAGTCGGGGTGGGAGGTGGGGAGCATCTGGAAAATGGAAGATAAATTAAAATTCTATTCGGCCTCGCTTTTCTACCAATGTTAGATTTCTCTATTTTGGTCCTAGGCGTGTGTGTGTATGAGTGTATTTATTGTGTATGTGCGTATCTATCAGTTGATTAATAGATATGTTTTATTTAAACTCAGTTTTATTCATGATTCACAAAATTACATGACATAAAGACCTACAGAGCTTTAAACTTTTGAGGTATCCTCCATATTTCTATGACATTTGTTGGACTTTTCTCATTGCCTTGAATAATAATCTTCCAATAAACCCAAATGTGTTCTTTATTCATTTAAACCACACACTTTAAAATTTTAAGAGAGTAAAAGTGCAATGAATTTGATTGACAATAAATTAATTCTGCTAAATTCGCAAGAGATATATTGTAGTTTTAGATTACTATATTACGTATATATGTAATATACATATTTACATATGTATATATGTATTTATATATGTATATCACAAATATATACATAAATATGCATATTTATGTATTTATAATACATATATAAGTGTGTATATATGTATAATATACATATACAAATATGTATATTACAAATATATATTATTTACTGACATGTTACAACAAAAAATGGCTTATACTGCCAGGATGAGGGCACTGATTCTCAGAGAAGTTAGTGCTAACTCACTGTCAGAGCTATGATATAAAGTATGTCTCATATCTTAAGATTTCTTATCTAGTATTAAAACATAATTTTTTTCTTAAGGCATCATTTTAAACCAGAGACCAAATAAAACTTTATTTATTTTATAAATATCAACATGTAGTAGAGTATTCCAGAGCCACTTACTTTTTTATTATTGAGTAAATCATCGTGTTGCTATTTTGAGCCGGAAGACAATTGGGGCATATTCCCCTTAGGCACCTCCTGTGGGTTTTATCAAGAGTAGAGTTAAGTGGATATAAACAATTTAAATTAATCATATTCACAGTGTATCTCAACCTGCCTTTGCTGTCCCACAGTTAAGAGAAAACTTCTGATCATCTGCAGAATATTTTAGGAGATAGGACTTAAATATCAAGGTCAGATGCCTGTTGCATAGGTGGATAGAATGTATTCATCACAGTCTGATTTATGCAGAGTCTAAGAATTAAAAAACAATACTTCCTGGAATAAAACAAAGCAAACAGAAAGTATCAAATTTATGTTTGTGGAATGCCCCAAATAGAGTGCATGTTTTCATTTTCCTGGTGAAAGAAGAGAGACCAGTCCAAAGTAAAACAACAACAATCAGGAAATTTATCAATAGAAGGCAGAAAACATTTGCCCAATTCAACTATATTTTGATATAATGAGAAAAATAATGAATAATTCTTTTAAGTTAATTTTGCTAGCTATGTAATGAAGAATCCACTTCAGATTACCACTTATTTCATAATGTTTCCCTAGTCTTAATAGCTTAAAATATATCCAAATACATCAAAGATCATGTTTTGTTTTATTTCAGTGAGAGGTTGAGGGAGGAAGTCATCTGCAAAAGGAAAGCTTTATTTAACAAGAGACAGTGAAAAATGGTGAAAAGCGTGTGCACCATGCAGGAGGCCTAGGATGGAATCTTGGCTCTGGCACTTATTCTCTGTGAGAGTTGCTATAAACGTGAAATAAAAAAGGTGTGCACAAGTCCACTCCTACAGCTTCATAAGTGCTTATTTCTCTCCGCTTTTTCAAATTTAGTGTTTCAATAACGAGTCCAGGATATTTGGAGTATTCTGCCTTTTATTAAAGTGATAATTTTGGAAGTGGCTTTACACTAATTATAAAAGATACTTCTATGTTATTAAATACTTCAAGAATCATAGTCATTTTCTTTTTATAATTCTGAGTCCTTTCAACATGGACTAATACGGATTTAGTCATGCCCATCTAACAGAAATGCCGATTTTAAGAGAAATTTAATTGAAGTATTTAACATTGTAATTTTTCATTATCTTATTTGTCCAATGCAAAGTTAATCGCGCTGCAATGTGGCAGATGGGATTGTGGTGATGTGTGTGTAGAGTTTTGTTTTTTGTTTTGTTCTTTCATTAACAGATCATACAATTCAAAACACTCTACTCTCTAATCCATACACTTAAAGAGTGCATAGAGGAAAAATCATTACCATAGTTTAATTCATTGGTTTTAGTCTGATAGAAGAGTGTTTAAGTACGTATAAATCATCCCAAAATATTTATTACATGTAGCTAAAGAATGAACTATCTAGTTCGAGGCTCTGGTCAACTATGTTTTTCAATGATTTAGTTGTAACAGTGTTGTGGCCCAATGTTTGCTAATTTTTAAAAAGAAATACATGTGATGAGAGAAGTTCAATTATATGAGCGTCTTAATGTTATACCCCAAATTGACGAATATAAAGGAAATTGCTTTAAAAATTTATTGTTTCTCATGTTTAATTAGTCTGCCTGGCTGTGTGTTATTGTGTCTGCTTTGTCATTTAAATTTATTGCTATTTGAAAGAGGAGCAAATTTTGGAGGGAAAGTCTAATCTCAAAGGTGGCTTTTAATTATTGAGCTGAGTGAGGAGCACAATCCTATGTAATTTTCCTCGTACCAGGTTATCTATCACTGAACTGATGGCAAGAATTGTATTGGGCTTGAACTTTTTCTTGTCACCCCTAATTACGTTAAAACAGAGATTGATTTCACTATATTCATCCAAGTTTTTCTTTTCTTTTATTTCTATTTTTATCTTATCTCCATAAACTCTTATCTGAACCTCCCATTGGTATTCGTGCCTTCCCACCCCAAGGCATTTTTAAAATAAGAAGAATGTATTGTGGGTTTTCCTATCAATTCATTAAGAAGTTTTCCAATGAAATGATATATTTCAAAGCATCTTATAGTATGAGAGCCACTCAAAAATATTCAGTTAATTAGAATAAGTGGTTTGAGTACCCTAATTTGTTTTGTCGTAAATTTATTTCCAATATGTAGGATTCAACCTAAATTCTGCCTTCTCTGATGTCTCATATGTTTCTTATTTTTTCGGCCTTTAATCTTTCCAATAATTCTACGAAAATATTATTGCCTGATATTGGACAATTCTAAGGAATCCTGACTTCGTCTTTCCCACAAGATTGTTGGTCTGTGCTTTCTTCTCCTTCCATCACTATTTCTAATCCAAATGTCTCTTTCTCTTGCTGGTGGGATCCATAGCAATGTATTGAAGCTGGAGCTTGACTTGTATTATGAATTTAAATAATGTACTATTTAATATTATTTGCAGCAGATTATGTGCCCTCAAGACACACTCAAATTTTCTATGGGTGGATATATAAAAAATAAAATAAATAGGGGCTGGCCCCGTGGCCGAGTGGTTAAGTTTGCGCACTCCGCTGCAGGTGGCCCAGTGTTTCGTTGGTTCGAATCCTGGGCGCGGACATGGCACTGCTCGTCAAACCACGCTGAGGTGGCGTCCCACATGCCACAACTAGAAGGACCCACAACGAAGAATATACAACTACGTACCGGGGGGCTTTGGGGAGAAAAAGGAAAAAAATAAAATCTTTAAAAAAAAATAAATAAAAAATAAATAGCTGTAATGAATAATTTGAATAAAATCTATCCTCCAGCTAGTGCTATGTTATGGACCAATAATGGAACTTTGAATTCAGGTTTAGATAACACTTTGACTCCTAATTTGATTAACTATGTGACTATGTAGGAATGATTTCTGGTCTACTTTCTAACTTTAATTTTTGGCTATGTGTTTATTCTTAAATGCTAAGTTCTAGGTCTAAGTGCAAAGATTGCTTCTTATCGTGGTTGTATTTTTAATCACAGATCTTTAGGAACTTCTTTGTTTCTTTTAGATAATGGTTACTAAACTGTTATTTCACTGAATCCAAAATCAACAATATATAATCAAGTGTAATATTCTGAAAGAAAAATTATATTTTTAATTTTTTCTTATTATTCTCTCATTTTTACCGCAGAGTTTTGAGAAAGTAGAAAAACATAGATTATCAAGAATTAAACTTCCAAAAGCAATACAATTGACCAAATATTTACCCAAACAGGACAAAATAATGCTAAGTATTTGAAAAACAAATTAAATGAGACATAGGTTGCCATATAATTCTATGTTCAATCATAGTCCATCTTCTTAACAAAAATCTTAATTAGTTCTTTTCAGAATAACCTAATGGAGTTGGAAAAATTTTAGAAGGATTAACTCATAAAACATTGCATTTCAGTAGGCTGTCAGACTGTCAAGCAAATCTACTACAGCACACACTATTTTTAAGTTATTGTAAAAGTTAATTTTAACATAATTTGCCATTTAATATTTACTGTATTGTTTTTAGCTAAGCATTAATGTCAGGATTCTATAAGGAAATATTTTTAGCTGTTCACTTTGTGTTTTAATGTTTTTAAATAGGAAAACAGCTAATAAAATACAGTGTTAAATTAACCAGTTGACTTGATGGTTTTAGAAATGACATGAATTGAGCCCATGAGTAAAACTCAAATCTTCCACTTAATTCCGTAATGAGTGGCATCAACCTTTGAGCAATCAGCCTGTTACTGTGTCCTGAAATGCTACTGGGAAATTATGCAGTGCCAAGAAATAAATATGAGAATATAGTTTACTTTCCATGAGACACAATATTGCTAATTATTGTCAAAGAAATATGAATTATAATTTTACAAATATCTTCAGGTTTGTTGCATGAGGTGTCAACATGAAGAATGTTACTGAAGTAACTATATTTGTACTGAAGGACTTCACAGACAAGCTTGAATTGCAAATCATCTTATTCTGTCTTTCTGGAAATTTACCTGTTTACTCTGATGGGAAATTTGGAACTGGTTGTATTTGTCAGTGGGGATTCCTGGTTCCACAACACCGTGTAGTATTTTCTCAGTGTGTTATCATTCTTAGATGTCTACTATTCCTCATTTGTCACCCACAAAATGTTGGTCAATTTCCTGTCAGAGAATAAAGTCATTTCCTTCCTTGGATGTGCAACACAGATGTTTCTCATAGTTACTTTTGGGACCACAGAATGCTTACTCTTGGCTGCAATGGCATAAGATTGCCACGCAGCAATCTACAACCCTCTGCTGTATTCGGTTAACATGCCACCTGCTCTATGTACCGCTCATCATTACTTCCTATGTTGGTGTCATGTTGACTGCTTCAGTGCACACAGGGGCCACATTTACCCTAACCTTCTGTGCATCTAATGAAATTAGGCATGTCTCTTGTAACATCCCTCCTGTCCTTGACATTTCTTGTTCTGACAAGCACACAAACCAGCTTCTAATCTCCTACTCAATGGGCATTATTGAGATAGTCACTATCCTGATTGTCCTGATCTCCTATGGTTTCATTCTGGTGGCCATCCTGATTTTGCATTCTGCTGAAAGGAGACAAGAAGTCTTATCCACATGTGGCTCTCATCTGACTGGAGTGACAATTTTTCATGGAACAATCTTTTTATGTATATGAGACCAAGTTCTAGCTACTCTTTGGACGAAGACATGACAGTGGCAGTATTTTATACCCTGTGATTCCCATGCTGAATCCCATCATCTTTAGTTTAAGGATCAAAGATGTAAAAGAGACAATGAAAAGCATGTTTGGTAAAATTGGGTATATCAATAAAATATATTTTTCACACTAACCACTAAATTGAAACAAATTAAGAATGATGTTCTTTGCCTCCATATCAAGAAGTTATGATAAAAGTGGGTTGTTTTAGTTTATGAGTGTCTTTCTATTCTTCTTTGACATTTTTAGATAAAGGTCATAGTCATACCTCCACCTCTGCGGCTTCCACACATGCATAAAAATTGTGTCATATCCTTGCTTCTTACTTAAATCATTCTCAGATATGCACACACACACATATACATGCATATGTACCCCAAATTATAGGCACGTATGTGTACACATATGCTGATACTGATTGTGTTACTTTCTTAAGCCTGCCGTAACAAAATATCACAGGCAAGTGACTCAAACAACAGAAATTTCTGTCTCACTGTTCTAGAATCCAGACGTCTGAGATCAAGGTGAAAGCAGGCTTGGTTTCTTCTGAGGCCTTGTTCCTTGGCTTGTAGATGGCAGTCTTCTACCTACGTCTTCGCCTGGTCTTTTCCCTTTGTGTCTATGTCCTAATATCTTCTTCTTATAAAGACATCAGTGATATTGGATTAGGGCCCACCCTGAAGACCTCATTTTAATGTAATTACCTTAAAAAAGAACTTATGTCTAAATATAGTCTCATTCTGAGGTAAAGGGGTTAGGATTTCAATATTAGACTATTGGTGTATATATATATATATATTTTTGCACACACAGAGTCACATGTACATGTAATCTTTTCTTTAAAATGTATGCTATTACCTTTCATCTCAATGAGTCAACTTGGATAGGATCCTAGGTTGCAATTACAAGTACTTTATAATTATATCTGACAATCTTGAGGAAATACCACATAATCAACAGCAAAACTAAGCTGGCATATTCTCATAGCCCTTTCTATGGAATCATTTGTATCAGACTCCAATTCAAAGCACTCTGCTCCATTCTCAGATCCACCCATTGGCAGCAATCTAATCACACTCTGTGGTTAGAAGAACTTGGAGAACATGTTCAAATTCCTGGTGTCATTACTATGCTGTTTGTGAGGGTGCATTTCTTCCCCTTTTATTATTTCATTATTTCATCCAGAGCATGAACACTGAATGCATTCTTTATTTCCTCATAGAATACAGAGACTAGGCATTAGCGTTTATCAAGGTTATACTTAAACTAAAGAATAAGAAAAGACAAGCACAATTCAGAGAATTAGGTACAGCTCTCTGGCAGATTGGGCTTTTCCTACAACTAAGCCCCAGCAATCTTTATGGGTTTCCCTACAGGGCTGGTCTTGACTCAGCTTGGGCTCTGTTTTCATTTGACCCCTGTCCTTCTGTGATGTTCTTGAAGATGCAACCTCTCCTCAGTGTCCAGGCCCAAGAAGCAGGAGACAGAAGGGAGTCTCTCTTATGCTCATGTTTAGCCCTGCTTCCAGCTGACCTCATTTTCATTGCAAAGACATGTATCCTTCGAAGTTAATTATATGTGCTCACGTTTTCCCTTCCTTCCCTCCTTCCTTCCTTTCATTATCATTAATTTTTTTTGAGTCTGAAATTCCTTTAGTTGCAATCACACAATCTCTTTAATATGTACAGTATAACCTAAGGACATTTCCCTAAAATGAGATTATTAAGTTTAAATAACACCTCAACATTACAAATCTACAGCATCTCTAATCACCATATATCACCCTTATAATTTTTCTGCACTTCTTTTCTCCTGTTTGAAAGGATCTCCACACTGCTAGTCATATGATTCTTGCCTTTAAATGTCGATTCTTAGTTAGGAACTCATTGGCTACATTATGATAATGCAATTTATCTCTTCATATGACTTGTTTATTAAATGCGCCCACTGTACTTTTCACTATTTTACATAATATGAATTTTAATTTGCATGTGATTTATTGTCTAATCTATTTTCCAGAGTCTAGAATGATGTCTGACACATATTGTTACTCATAAATATTCCATTAACAAATGAATATTGTAGATAGGAAATTGTGAAAAATGCTTTAATTCAATTAAAGGACACGTAAAACAGAGATAGCGTTTTCTATCTATCTATCCATGTGCAAATATTCGCTGTTCTCTAGATTTTCTAATTTATTATTTTCTTTTAAAATTTTTCCTCTTCCTTCTATTAGTCTATTTTTCTATTCATTTCTAGCTTTCTGAATGGATATGTATTTTCCAATGAATCTTATGTTATTAGCCCTGTCATTAGCATCCCCGCTTAATGTGTCATATTTTCATTATCAATATATCTGTTTTTTTCCTTACTTCTCTTCAACTTAGGAGTAGCTTAATAACTTATTTTAAAATGTGTAACTGGAATAGTTAGAGAGTTTATTTTTACGTGTTATCCATTTCTTAACAGAATGAAATGTTAAAATATTCTATATTCAAATTTGTTTTTCACTGACATACAGCTGTACATAAACATGAGAAGAAGGAGAATTATCTCTTATTTTTGGACAAAGCTTAACACATACTTATCCAGGGGCCAGCCAGGTGGCCAAGTGGTTAAGTTCGTGCACTCCTGTTGGGCAGCCCAGGGTTTTGCTGGTTCGGATCCTGGGCAGGGACATGGCACCGCTCATCAGGCAATGCTGAGGCAGCGTCCCATATAACACAACCAGAGCACTCACAACTAGAATAGACAACTATCTGCCTGGGGGCTATTTGCAGGACAAGGTAAGAGAATTCCCTGACGGACTCCTTGGCTGTTTGTCTCCATGGCGAAGGGTAGATTCCTCTAGGAAACTTCAGTTTCTTGATATTCTCTGGACATTAGCTTCTCTGTAAAAGAACTTCAAGGACAGGTGATTAGATAAAACTTTAGTGTGAGTCCAGCTCGAGGCCATCTGGGCTTTAATGATTTGTAATTTCTATTTGGTTGTAATGCTCAGGGAGTCAGAGGTTAAAGAAACAAATATTTACATATGAGTGTAACTAAAGAAGCAGGGAACTGGGAATGTGTGCTTCCAGTTTTTAACCCCATATATGCTGGGTTCACTGTAGGGGAACCAATATCATGGCTGACATTAACTAAGAGCGAGTAACATTATATCATATTTATATTAAATAGTATTTTGACATGGCACCATTAATAAGATTATGTTTCATATTATTTCAGACCACATCTTTCATAAAATGTGATATGTACTACTGTAAAAATGAAATTGCAGGGCAAATGCAAATAGTCTAAATCTTTCATATTGCTCATAGATTGTTACATTTGTAATAACATTATGTACGTGCTTTCTAAACTATATTATAAAGAAGATAGGGTAGTGTTAATTCAATTTAATTCAAGCAGTATTTCCCCAACTTAAGTGTTATTACAAAATCATAGAATCTGTTGACCATCTTTGTCAATACAAACCAACAGTATACATTTCCTAATCTTAGAAATAGACATATAAGAAAGCAAGGTAAAAACACAGTTTACAAAAAAGATCAGAAAAACGAAAACAGCCTGTAACCATAGGAAATCACATAATGCATGTACAAGAGAAGAGGTGAGTCAAAAAAGCATATTAATAACAATAAATGTTTATCAAATACTTATCTCTAATTGCAAAGAAAAACAAATAGCAATAATTGTGAATAATATAGTATATTACTGTTGCTTTAATGAAAACAATTTACCTAGATACAAAGTTTAACATATAAAACCAAATGCTTGGAAAATGGAGAAATATGTTCTTAAATAGCCTTTAAATAGCAAAGAAAATTAAAACTATAATTCAAAATTATGTAGAGAAAAAATTTAAAAATAAAGGAAATTTTAAAACTCCACCTGAAAACAATTTATGGGTTGCACAAAATCTGAATTCATTTTAATTCTTAGCTTTACAACTTGTCTGTGTTAAAAAAATTAAAACAAATAAGGCAAACATGTAATTCAAGAATTTATTTTTAATGACCGAAGAAAATCAATAGAAATAAGGAGAAAGGCAAGGGTTCTTTATAACACACAGAATTTCAACAAAGAAGCAGTTTACTGAAGCTTCGTACCGCATCACAGAAAGACAGCATTTTAAAATGTTTAGCAAATAACCCCCAAAGAGGTGTCACTGAGTCAATTTTTAACTTGATGAATTTACAACATTTCAGGTCCAAAGCATTACAAGATAAGAGTCTTGATTTTTCTCAGGTACCAAGAACACATTAGTCTCACAGTTTTCGATGACAAAGATATTATCAAATGTTAAACTTATAAGTGTATAAAGAAGGATGTAAAGAAGTACACAGAAAACTACAGAAATTTTGCTATATATGTAAAATATGCACATACATGTGTAACTATTGATCTAGAAGATCAAGAACTGGTAACAATTGTCACAATATTTTTATTTCCTTAATATTTCAGTATTACTCAAATTTTCTCCAATGTTAATATATACCACTCAAAATCAAAACTTGTGGAATGCTGAGTTTTTCCTTGTCTGTTTCTGTGTTTGTCAATTAAGTTAAGCAAAAGTAATTTATAAAACATAAGTGAGGGGTCGCCCCGCGGCCGAGTGGTTAAGTTCCCGCGCTTTGCTTCGGCTGCCCAGGGTTCGGATCCTGGGCCGCGGACACGGCACCGCTCATCAGGCCATGGTGAGGCGGTGTCCCAAGTGCCACAACTAGAAGGACCACAACTACAATACACAACTACATGCTGGGGGGATTTGGGGAGATCAACCAGAAAAAAAAAAAAAAAGATTGACAACAGTTGTTAGCTCAGGTGCCAATCTTTAAAAAAAAAAAAATAAGTGAATATTCTTTAAGAAAAAGCCATTGTGCATTAAAAATATTGCAGGAATGGAGGTCTTCTAATGATAATGGCCAGCATTTATTAGTACCGCCTTAGGTTCTTCACATCCATCATCTGATTTACACTTTACAACAAGTCTATGGACCTGGAGTTATTATTTATCTCGTGCAGTTGAAGAAATGGGGTTTAAAGTTTCCATGGTTTATTAAGGGTTATACAGCTAAAAGGGTAGAGGATCTAGAATCTAAATCCTGAAATGTTTGGTTCCAGAGAAAGTACTTGCAATCACTGTACTATATTTCTTCTCTGTTTAATAAATAAATGATTCCATTGTGCCCTAAACAGAGCTCTTTTCTACAATAAAATTCTCTGAAGTTGGAGTATGCATGGATTTGCATCATATAGTTTAAAAAATGACAACTATATTGTCTCATTTTGTGCATCAATTGTCCTTAATAACTCATATTTATACCATATGTTTAACATGCGGTTTCCAATTGCAATACAGATTTCTACAGACATATTCCTGAAAATGTCCAAGATCCTAGTTGGTCAAATAAAGGATCGGTCAACAAAAATACAAACGAATTAAAAAATTCAATTGTTTTTGGAAACAGACCAGGGAAATGCCCTGTGAGGAAGGAAGGAAAGATGATCTTAAAACGTTTAGCATCACTGTTATTTTAAATGCCTGGAGCCCTCTCTCTTCTGCATGACTCTAATGAGAGAATTTTTCATTTCTTTCTTCCTAACACTATAAATGAGTGGATTCAGCATGGGGATCCTGATAGTATAAAAAACAGAAGCCACTTGATCCTTTCCCAAACAGTAGAACTTACTTGGTTTTAATTAAGTAAAAATCATAGTGCCACGAAATATGGTGACTCCTAGGAGGTGAGAGACACAAGTAGAAAAGGCTTGTCACTTTCCCGAAGTGGAAGTAATTTTCAGGATAGTAGACAGAATGGACACATAGGACACAGATTTTGTGGTAAGAGACATCATTAATGTGGAGCCAGCGACAATGAATCTCATGATTTCGATGTCGTGTGTGTCAGTGCATGACAGGGCTAAAATTGGGGATGTGTCACAGAAAAAGTGATGGATTACACTGGAGTTGCAGAAATGCAATCTGCTTGTGCAAAACACATTGACAAAAGAGTCTGTAAAGCCAATCAAATAGGACCCAAAGGTGAGGGAGCAGCAGAGTCTTGTAGACATAACAACTGGGTAGTGTAGAGGATTGTAGATAGCTACATAGTGATCATAGGCCATTGAGGAGAGAAGAAAACATTCAGTGGCACCCAAGAAGACAAAAAAGTACATCTGGGTGAAGCAGCTCATGTATGAAATATACTTGGCGGAAGTCGTTAAGTTCTCTAAGGTTTTAGGTGTGACAACAGTTTAGTAACAGCAGTGAAGAAATGACAGATGACTGAGGAAAAAATACATGGGAATGTGAAGCTGGACATCCAGGTGGATTACCAATATCATCGCAACATTCCCCAGCACAGTAATCAGGTATATCAGGAGAAAGAGCATAAAGAGAACCAGCTGGATCTCTTCAGCATCTGTCAATCCCATAAGGATGAAGTCAGGCACATTTGAATTAGTCTTTCTGTTCATTGTGTTCAACTGCTTTAAACTGTTGAGGAACCAAATTTGGTACTTACCAGGAATGACGTCAAAAGGTTTGGTTTACATGAACGGCCTGGCATATTTATATTGGTTTCATGTTTCTAGAAATTGATAATAATGAGTGGTTTACAAAATATGATGGAAAAAAGTAAATTTGATTGCCAAATTCAGAAATAGGTATAAATTGACATTTGGTCATGATACACTAAAAGCTAACATTGCATAATTGGAATAAAATTGACACTGTTCTAAATGCTTCTCTTTATTAATGCATTTAATCCACAGGAGAACATTATAGAATGTGTGCTACTTTTAGCCACAGTTTTTAGATGAGAAAAAGTCACAGACAGTTAAAGTAACTTATCCAGAGTCAGAGCTTTTAAATGTTTGCTCTGTGATTCTACCAAGATAGACTGACTCCAGGTTGCATGCTCATAAGATTATAGTCGTGTTTGTAATTAATTTCAGCAAACCTGAGGAAAAAAAATGCTAGATATATACTAAACAATGATGGAAATCAGTTTTTTTTTTTTTTTTGAGGAAGATTAGCCCTGTGCTAACTGCTGCCAATCGTTCTCTTTTGGCTGAGTAAGGCTAGCCCTGAGCTAACATCCATGCCCATCTTCCTCTACTTATATGTAGGATGCCTACCAAAGCATGGCTTTTGCCAAGCGGTGCCATGTCCTCACCCAGGATCCGAACCAGCGAACCGCGGGCTGCCAGAAGCAGAACATGCACACTTAACCACTGTACCACCAGGCCAGCCCCTGGAAATCAGTTTTAATGCATCATTTACTGTCATTTTGTTTCCAGTATTATTTAATGCTAATGATAAATAATTTTCAATCTTAGCAGGATATATTAAAATTATAAACCACGTATTAATATAAATTTCCAAAAGATACGATGTTTTCCTAACTTGACCATTCCAAATCAAATTTTTGCCAAAAATTATATTTCTAAAATATGTACATTGCATATAGACCCTGATTCTATCTACTCTATATTTCTGTTTCCACAAATCTTGACATTACTTAGGGTAAGGTCTAAATGCTATATGTATGCATACTCTTCTGATAATGTCACCATTTTATTTGATCCTAACTAAAACCCTCTAATTTTGAGAATAATACTGACTGTGAGCTAAAGTTCATGAAAAAAACCTGTCTTCCAATGTCATCTGTCTAAAAATCTGTCAACCTCAAATTATTCTCACAAACAAAATATGAAAACCATTTGAGCTGAAAATTTCTGTAATATTTTTTAAATAAATTATTTTTAAATGTTAGTGCATTCACTTTTTGTTTTATTCTGAGGTAAAAATAAGTCAACCAAGAAATTTTGTTCAGATCCTGGGCAAATGGAAAATCTGCCAGGACATTGTGTCTAAAAAGAATATCAGAGGTCTACTGTAAGCAGAAGCGGAGCCGAGTGTGCCACGTGTCTCATCCCGATAATTCCAGGGCACCTCATATGTGGGAGACTAATGATACTCCAACATTTGGTCATCACCAGGGACCAGTTTCAAAGGAAATTGCTTGGCATGTTTCCAAGGACAAAAGTTCAAGGAGTAAATGCAGTTGTGTTACGTTTTGAGAAAACAGTTGTCTTTTTCCTTAGAAGACACACAATGAAGAGCCTGATGGATTGGCCTTCCTTTGGATGCTCTAAACTTTTGACTGAGGTGGTGGAGATGATACTTCTAAAGAAATACTTCACTACTCTATGACTGAAACTATCACAAATGGAAGGATACATTTTTCACAATGAAACATTTTTATACATAAAAATGTGATACAATCATAGGAGTAAATATGATCATTAGAAAAAAATTAGAATTCAACAAAATTCAAAGAACAAAATGAAAATTATACAAAACTCTTGGACCACGTTGATGAATTTCTCCCAAGTATTGTCCTTGGTTCATATAATGCTTATTTTTGTACCTATAGATTTGCATAATTACTCTACTGTTTATTCAGTATCTAATCTAAATCTTATGACTAAAATTTCGTCATATATCATGACCAATGTTATATTATCCTTTGATAAAATTCACAGTTTTATGTATTATACATTGACTGGCACTCCACAACTAACTTCTAGAAGTGTTCATTAGATGATAAATAGATATTTTGATTTTACTATTTTAGTGTAGCTGTTTTTTATTTTATAAGAAAAACTAGAGTAGGAACGCAAAATCAGCACTGAGACTAGTAAACATTTTATGGTTAATTTAGTGGCCCAAAACTCACTTCTTCTGTATATAACCAGGCCAAGTATTTTCTTAAATGTGAATCAAAAGACATTAAAATATGAAAAGAAAGCTGATATGTTTTATTGAGGATTATTTGTCCAAGATGAGGAAGTAAAGGGAGAATCTGAAAAGAGATAGGCTGAGAATCAGACTGAAATATTCTTGTGAGTCTTGCATTAATTCATGATACTGAAATCAGTTGTCATGTAGATTTAAAAGTGACTCAGAGGAAAGTACGCTCTTACTCCAGAATTTAAGGAGATAATTTGTTGGTGTGGATAAAGCAGCTACTTTTGTGTTATTTTATCTTTGATAAACTTTGCAGGGGCAATTCTTCTAGTCATCAAAAATTCAGTGCTGCTAAGACAGCGTTATTTGGAGATTAAAAAGCCAGCATAAACTTATTTGACAATAGGTAAGCTTGGGTGTTAAGCCAAAAGAGACTAATGGCAATCTTCAGTGTAAGTTCCACCTCAGTAGGCCTGGTTATTGCAAAACTACCAGGAGCAAGTTCTTCTTGCTCAATATTGTCCCAACATTGAAACCCATTTGATCATGTTTAGTGTTGTTAATGATTTCAGGGCTATTCTTGTACCATTTATTGTCATGGCAGAAACCAAATTCTCATCAGAGATTTTAAATCTCTTTTGATTTAATAATGATATAGTTTCATTCCCCAGCTCATTACAGTTTAAACCGTGCTTCCTATATATTGTTTTTCTTTTCTATCTCTCTTTGTTGGATTATTCTAGCTATCATTTTTTTTTAATTTCTTTCTTCTTCTACTCATGAAAGAATGGATCTCTTTTCTTTTTGCAATAAATGCTGTTCGATAATTTTTGCTTTATAATTTATTAATTGTTAACTAAGTTTTCCCATTTTTGCCCTACTTCATTAGATTTGTAAGAGAAGAAAAATAAAAATTTTTCATCAACTCTTCTAGGTTCTTGGCTGAGACCCCCTATAATAAAAAACAGATTAACAGGATAAAAACAAATTTAGTAACATGTATACCTCTTTATACATGAGAGATACCCAGGAAAACTGAGTGACTCCCCCAAATGACCCAATTCAGCACCTTAAATACCATCTCAAGCTAAAGACAAAAGAAAATGTTGGAGGGGTGGGAGCCAGTTATAAGAGGTTACCAGGAAAAGAAAAGTAAACAAGGATGTTTTAATTTCATGCTTTCTCCACTGAAAGAGTTTCTGAAGATTTAGTCATCCTGCTCTTCCTGGTACCTAGAGGGAGACATCCTTACAAATGAAGATCTCCCTTAAAAATAACTCTTACGAAAGGATAATTTCTACTAATTATTTTTATATAGCTCCTCTAATCATTCCCTCACATCAATATTTTGAAAGGCAAATATCATGAACAAAATCCTAACTTATTCTACACTACTTTCTCCCATTGTCACATAATAATCTGCAATTCATTTCTGAATGGACCTCTAATCTTTGTGTATGGACAGGAGAGTGAGTCTGACTCTAAGTGATATCAAAAAGTTAGTTTCGTTCAATTTATTTCATTTTTATTGAATAATTGTTCTTCAGGAATTCCTGCAATACTTCTTGCAATAAAACAAGTTAAGTGAAATAATCTTTTAAAAATAATTTTGATGGAAAAGGAATCTGAAAGGTGGTGAAATACAACACAAACTCAAGGAATACAAATGGTTCACAGGAATATTACAAAGTCATCACAGATATAACAGACTGAAAGAAAAACTATGTCTTTATTTTGAAGGCTGATAAATATATTTTAAATTGAATATCTTTTTTCAGCATAATAGAAGAAGATATTTGGCAAATTTCGCATACTCTGATCACTTCTGGGACAGAGGCACAAACACTATGAAGTTGCTTATCTGGATTGGTCAAGATAAAGAGTTCTGGAAGAGTCCAGTAGAAAGAATGACAGAAGCAATGGTAAACATATGCATGGCCCATTCTGGAAAGATGTGTATCACAGGGTCTAGAGGGAAGTTACAGAAAGATCAGCTAGAAGAGAGAGTGATGGGAGGTATATCAGGGACAAATATAAAGAGCATATTGAAAAACATATGTGGACATTTAATCATAACTATGGACAAATAAAATATATTACTACTGCTTATGGTAAGCAGGAACAGTGTGTCATAATTTTGCTCCTACAGGGTGACCAGCAAGAAAGTGTTAATAATTTAAAAAGAACTATTAGATAAGTAATTTTATTAATACTAAATATTGTCTTGAAATTATCTATAGAAGAATACATATTCAATGAAAGTGAAAATAAAAACAATACATATAAGTAGAACCAGGGTAAATAAACATAAGGTGCAAAGGTCCTGATGTTACACACAATTATTAAAAAATAAGCATTGTATTTAGAATACATGAATGAAAATCTTTGATGGATAAAGAGAAAAGAATGAAATATAATCAGTTTAGTAGTTCTCAATGATGATGATGAGAAATCTTCAGAGCAACCAATCTGATTCAGACACTGTGATTAGAAGGAAAAACATCTCAGGATGGCTTAATAAGAGGGAATGAGTGATGAGATAGACAGTATTCTCAAGCTGTCCTTAAAATAATGTGTAGTATGTTTCATATGTTGTCAATGACAATACCTTATAATGTAAAATATTACATTGTGCAATGAAGTTTGCAGAAGCCAGACCCCCGTAATATAGATCAAAGAAGAAAATTAAAAATCTCAAAACCAAATATATACACAGGCACATGCAGATTTCTTCACAAGCCACTCCCAAGACTAAAGACTGATTCTCTTTATACAAGGTTTGTTTGTGACATATGATATATGAGAATGCCTAACCACTTCAGTCCAATTATTTAAAATCATGTATACAATGTATAATTCTGTGTATACTTATTTCCATATTCTAACCATTCAGGAAAAAATCATTTGTAAAGGAATATATCTGTTAATTACCATGCCATTTCTAACATATAAGTAAGAAATATTTTTGAAAGAATTCTAAAAATAGAATTTTCAACTAAACTCATATTTTTTGAATGCCAATATGCACATGATTGTCCAAACAACAAGGAAGGATACAACATGAGTAAGGTAGAATCCTTGGCCTTATGAATTCATCACTGTCCATTCACAAGCAAACAAAAAGTAAAGAAAATATTTACTGACATATTTTATACGTAACACCTTTGCCAGATGTTGTGAAGAGCACAAATGTGAATAAGTAAATTCCTCTCAAAGAGCTTACAATCTTCTTGGGGGAAGCGAAATATTATAAACACATACATTTTCTTTTAAGAGCACCTCATCAAATTGATCTTCAGTTCCTTTCAACATACATTTTAAACGTGATTGTCTAACTCCTCTGATTTCTATTCAATGATTCGTGCACAGAACCGACAGCACTGAGGGATACATCTTTGCCAGTGGTCATTTTGTGGGAGAGATCTTTAAACAGAGCTTATGTTAAAGTCTCTTTTCAAGTAAAGATAAAACAAAAACCCAGTTTCTCCTTTGAATACTATAGACTTAACAAAATCTTTCTGCCTGATTTGGAGAAATGAGAATCTCCATATGCACCTCCAAAATGTCTCAGGAATTATGGTACAGCTAGTGCTTCGTTTATCTACACACATGCACACACACACACATACGCATACGTGCACACTCATTTAAAAGGTTATGAAGTCTTTGAATTTAGGGAGGCATACTATGGTTATGTAGAAATTAAACTTCTGTTTTTGGTGGAAAACATACTCCACTTCATAAACACATTGCTTTTCTATGTAATCAAAGATCACATTTCTTAGATAAATGATCAAAATTTTAACTGTTATGGCAAAATGAATCAACATTATCAAGAGATTTCTCTATACTACCTGATGTCTGTTGTCATCATTAGTGTTTGCACCTCACTGAAATGACCTCAATCTCACCATCCCTCCCCCCTGTGTGGCTTATACTTGCTTTTGTTAATCTTATACTCTTTCCTTTGCTCTCAGGCTATTAGCTACCATTTCTTGTTGTTAATAACATTTAAGAGTCATAATCTCTTAATCTAGTAATTTTCTACTTTCAATTTTTTGATAGCTGAGAAAACAGAATGTCGAACCGTATGAAAAGTCAATTTATTGTTTAACACGTTTCAGTGTGATGGCATGATCAAAGATATTCAAGGATGGATTCAATCGCCGGTCAGATGCCTCCTTACTTACTTGTGCGTGTCTATGTCTGAATAATTTATGTACAGAACTGAACTCCTAATATGATGATTCAATATTCCGTATAAACAAATAAAGTAATAATTTACCTCTCAAATTTCCAGACTCTAAGTTATCGTTTAGTTTGTGTTATGCCTTTTGAGTTTACTCTACTGTTTTCCTAATTATCGGAGCGATTGAATGCCTTAAACCATACAGGTTTGTTTTAATTGTAACATGAATAGATTTATCATGGAAAACGTTTTCTGTGTATGAATCTCAGGAGAGCATTTTTTACATCTTTGTTCCTCAGACTATAGATCAGTGGATTCAGCATTGGAATGACAATGGTATAGAATACAGATGCCACCTGTGCCTGCGTCAGGGATGATGTGTTATCAGGCTGCAAATATGTAAAAATCAGGGACCCATAGAAGATAGTTACACCTATGAGGTGGGATGCACAGGTGGAAAAGGCCTTCTGTCTGCCTGCTACAGATTGGATCCTCAGGATGGCTGAGATGATGGCAGTGTAAGTGATTGTGATGATGAGGAGAGAACTAAGAAGAGTGCACCCAGCTAAAACAAAGATCACCATTTCTGTGCTGAATGTGTCTACACAGGACAGGGCCAAAAGAGCTGTGGTGTCACAGAAAAAATGATTGATGGTGGAATCACAGAATGATAAACTGCTTATCACACAGATGGATATCATAGAATTTGTGAAGCCTATTATATATGGAATTACACCCAGCCAGGCACACATTTTCTGGGACATAACCAGTGAATACAATAAAGGATTGCAGATTGCTACATAGCGGTCAAAGGCCATTGATCCCAGAAGAAAGCACTCACTACACACCAAACCCACAAAAAAGTACATTTGGACAAAGCAGCCAACAAAGGAGATGGTTTTCTGCTTGGACTGGAAATTTACCAGTGCCTTGGGTGTTATAGTAGAGGAATAAAATATGTCAATGAATGCTAAATTGCTAAGAAAAAAGTACATAGGTGTGTGAAGGTGAGAATCAATTCTGATTAACATGATTAGTCCAAGGTTCCCCAAAACAGTAAACAGATAAATAAAGAGAAACATCAAGAAGAGGCCGACTTGTAGTTCAGGGTGATTTGTAAATCCAGAGAGGATGAAGAGAGTCACCTCAGTGAAATTCTTCTCAGCCATTTTATCAACTCAGGCTCCTGACTTACCTCCTGGATAACAATAACAAAAATTAGAGAGGGATTTAAGTCTAAAGATCTAATAATCAAAGTTGACTTAGTCTCCAATAATGAGAGAGCAACAAAGGGAAAGCAAATGTTTAATGACTTGAAGTTGATTGAGAATTTACATATGATTTCCTTTTTTATTTATAGAACTGACAGACACTTAAAAAATTCAAAGTTCACAAATGTATGGAGTTGGTAGAACTCTAAAAGATATCTATCTGGAATGATTTTTCAAAAGATTCCTCCTGAGACATACCATCCTCTATCCCAGTCTATGATTGGGCCCAAAATCATATACTTAGGAATTTCTCTGTTGGAATCAAATATATGATACTCTCAGGAAACATAAAGGTTATTTAGGAAAGGAGGTTCTATAATTTGTAAATTTAATGATACCTCATGTGACAGTCTTAAATTTTCAACCCCTAAGAGTTACTTTACAGCATTGTTTGAGGAACTTAATGAGATCTTATATGGACACATGTAATAGCTCCATACATGTGATACATACATGTAATATAATTACATACATGTAATACAATGTACTGACAATATAAATAATTATTGAGCCCCTTGGACTCAATAAAATTTTGCATAAAAAACAATATAAATGTGTGTGTATATATATATATACATATTTATTTCTAGAGAGAGTGACATACTGCATACTTTACATGTTAATGCTAAAATTCTTTGTACATTTTTTTCTATCAAAAAATTAGAAATTTCTTTCTATTTGTGAGCTAAGACCAAATGAGAAACTTAATCTATGACACAAATTGTTTTGTGTTTGTAGTTAGTGAACATTTGTTTCCAATAGAAAGTGCATGATAGTCCATGACATCAGGCGTCAATTCATTGCGAAACAGCAGTTTTCAAGTCAATGATAAAAAGGCTACAAACAGTAAAATGAATGTGATTTGTTATATCTAAAATAAAGAATCAAAATATAAGGTGATCTCACTAGAAATTAGAGAACTTATTTGCTTAATGCAATTGACATATGCACGTGATAAATAAAAACTGAAAATAATGTGATATTAATGCAAGTTTGTTTCAGACATTTAACACTCTACTTGAGTAACCCAAACAGACTTGATGTTATAGTGAGTATATTTAATAATTCAATGTCTCCTGTGGTCATAAGTGTTCTTATTTATTTACCCATTCATTTGTCTAACAAACATTTAGTCAATGAAGGCATTTTAGTCTTGCCTGTCATTAAAGGCATTTTCCTTAAGGCTTACTGGAAGATGCAGGCCCGTAAAAAGAAAAAGTCTCTCAGTGTGAGAAACACTGACACATACACAAAGTTACAGAAAGAAGAAAATGATAAAAGTAAACTTACCTGGGATTTAGTCAACCAAAGGAAATCCCCTTCTCTTCCAGCCAACTTACACCTATTTTGAGGTTTATGATCAGACAACAAGAAGAGAAAACATTGTGCAGTATTCACCAAATTCACCATTAATTTTTTGCATAGAAATATGTTTGCCTCATCTGCAATTCTGAATCCCATGAATTGTCAATATAATGGCTTGAATGTGTTGTTATTGTTGTTGCTGCTGCTGCTGTTAGCACAGAGCTCTATTTCCTATTTAATGGACCCCTATTAATATTATGAAGTTGATGAAAAGAATATTGGTGGTTTTTATGACAGTTCTGGGTATTGTATATGTTAAATTCCATTGATAAAATAAAAATAAGAACCAAGTTAACAGAGTAATTGTTTATGTGCCTTCTTGAGAATTAAAATCTAATTTTTTAGCTCAAACCTAGATTTGTGTTAGGATTAGTTTTATTCTTAGTGTATTTCTAAAGCAGTCGCATGACAAGGATTGTCTTCTGAAATCTCGTTGTTACACAGTCTTACACCGGCATCTCTCCCTCAAATTCTCAAACTCACATCATAAAGGAATTGGTCAATTAGAATCTTTGATCTCTTGAGGTCTGTATCTTAATTGAACCCCAAGGTCTATTCCTAATTTGCCTGGGATACATCTCCAATGGAAACCTGCAGAAATACATATTCCTTAATTTTGTGTATTTCAGTTTAAATGGCCAGAGACATAATAAAAATGTAATTGATATAGGATTAAAAGTAATGTTTATTTTGACATTATTAGTGTATATATTCATTAATATATACATAAAAGCTTTTGTAAAGGATTCTGAAAATGTATGAAATACATGGTCTTAGAGAAGCCTCCTAGCAAAAAGAAATGAGTTTTCCTATCTACTGATTTAATGGTGTTAATACACATTGAAAGTATGTTACTACTCATATCAACAAATCATGTGTGTATTTATTTTTAATGTAGACATTCAGTGATTTTTAATTGACTGTGCTCAATGGTACATACACAAAATCCTTGGCTGTGATGAAGTATACCATCTAGGAAAAGGAACAAGAGACCTTAAGGAAAACTCAAATTCATGCTCTCAGTTTCATGCTCAGCTCATAGGTGAGCACTTCTAAAAGTTCAACTCACATTATTATTCCATTTGTTGTTTATGTTTTTAAAGCGGTTTCCTAGGCCACACTCTATAAAGATTCTAAGTTGGCAGGTCTGAGATTGACCCACAAAAGTAAATTTTTCAAAATGCCTCAGGTCCATGCACTATTGACCAACACTTTGACAAACACTAGCTTAGAAGGATCTCACAGATGTCTAACTAAACTATTTTTCTACTGTGATTTTTACATTCTTTTATTTTACTTATCTTTTAAAAAGTATTAGTATTACAGGGATGAAACAAGATGTTCTTCCCTGGGGAAGGAAAAAGTACATTTCTCATTCTAGTTGTCACATTAGAAATTTCAAAAAAGGGATACAATCTATTATAGATGTGTCATATCTAGGACAAAAGAAACGTATTACATTTTTTTCCCCTCTAGTATGTCTCTTGAGAAAATAAAACTTTGAAAGAATTGGGTTGTATATCTTAAATCTCAAATTTCCATCCCTTCTCTTATTTATTCCTTCAACATACATTTATTGAGCAACTAATAAATGATAGATATTATGCTTTGTGTGGTACTACAAAGATGAGAATGATATTGTCTCTCCTTTCACATTACTTAGAGTTAATTGTCTCTTTCAAGATTCAATATTTGTCTCAGTTCTTTAATATTCTGATATTTGTTGAGCTTAAAGGACAGTGGGCACCCATATATAAATGGTGTAGGGGTATGATTGACTATGCTCTAGGATCAATGAACATTTAATAAATGCTTATTCAATTGAATTCATGTTTGCTTATAAAGTCACTGAGTTCTAGCTGTTAATCAACTATATTTAACTTTTATTTAGATATTTTTAGACTTAGAATTTCTGTATACTCTTCACCCAGCTTCACAAATGTTAACATCTTACATAGTCACAGTACAATGAACACTAAGAAATTTATATTGATACAATAATGTTAACTAAACTACAGATTTGATTCAGATTCACCAGTTTTTCCAAAAAGTCATTTTTTCTGTTCCATGATCCAATTCAGAACATTAAGCTGCAATTAATGTCACGATGTCTCCTTAGTCTCCTGAAATCTGTGACTGTCCAATTTTCTTTGCTTTTCTTTCATGACTGTGATACTTTTAAGGATTACTCATCAAGTCTTTTGTAGAAGGTCCCTCAATTTGTTTGCCTGATGGTTTCTCACCATTAAATTGAGGTTATTCATTACAGGGAAAAATGCCAGTGAAATGATAGGTATTCCCTGTTCATCTTATCCGAGGGTATATGATGTTGATAAGTGATATTACTAGTGGTGTTAAACTTGATCACTTAGTTAAAGTAGTGTCTGCCAGGCTTCTTTACAGCAAAGTTACGATTCTTTTCTTTGTGCTTTATATATGCATAAATATATATGTATTTACCTACCTTTGGGGAAGATAATTTAGACTGTGTAAATATTTCATTTTTACTTTTTGACATCCTATCAATCTATTGCCTCTACCAATTATTATGATGGTATTTTGGTAACAAATTTTCATTTTCCTTTTTCTTTCAACATCTTTTAATTGAAATTATTGTGTAAGGAAGAGTTGTTCTTTCTTCCCTATGTATTTATTTATTTATTTAGTTAGTTAAATAGCAGCAAGTACTTATTGATAATTATTTTGTTCTTGGGTTATTTTCCAATACTACCATGATTTCTTTTGTGGCTTAAATTATTCTAGCTTTGCTAATGGAACCGTCATCAAATTAACTCCTATGTGCTTTGCCCTTTGCACATGCTATTGTCTTTTTTCTTTTTTTCACTTCTTATATTCTGGCAGCACAGTATGCTCCAGGCTCATCTTACAGTTTCCCAGGCTTGGCTCTAGTAACAACCACTTCTCCAAGGATCCCTGCTATCTTTTATGGGAAGATGGTGTCTGAAAACCAGGAACTGGACAACATATTTTATTTTCATTTGTGCACTTATATTTTCCCCTTAAGAATATATCACACATATTTTCAATGTTTTTAAAGGTTCAAGTTTCTGTAATTATAACTTTTAAAATCAAGACTCTATGCTATAATTGAAAATGTTTATATTTGGGAACCATAATTCTGAGTTTGTATCCAAAAATATCATTTACTAGCTTTACAACCACGTGATAATTTCTTAATTTCTTTGATCCTCTCAGTGTCTGCATCTGCAAAGTGAGAATAGTAGCACCTGCCTCAAGTGTTTGTGAAAATGAAATTAAATAATATATATAAAACATTTTGCATGATATTGAGAACATAATATGTATTCAATAAATATTTGTCTCATGTCCTTAATATAAATGACTTTATATATATAAAAACACATTTACTTAACTGTTTCCTTCACTGTTGGGCATTTACACTAATCATGATTTTTCTTTGTTTTTTTTTAAAGTAATGCAGAATACATATTGATATTTTTCCTTTAAATAAATAACCAGAAGTAGTATTTTGGGGCCAAAACTACAACTTCATGCTACTTATTAGCATGAGGCATTCTAAAGTGGTCTGCCAAGTTTTAATTTCCGTGAGCAGGTCCCTGACCATCAATTTCATCATAACCTTGCCTACGTGGACCATTTATGTCTTATCAAGCTCCATATTTAACAGAGCTCAATAAATCAAAGGTTATCTTATTAGTATTTATTTCATTACTATGCATGGGAAACTGCCTCATATCTTTGTTTACAATTTATATGCCCTTCACTTTAAATATTATTGAGAACCTCATTCCAATAGGTGGTGATTTTTTGTTTTTTTTTACTGTAATAGGTGGAAAAATTCTTAATTTGGTGATTATTTTTTGTTATTTGTTTACTTTTCAGTATCAAATATTCTAGTACATGATAGATAAGAAAGTCTTATGAAATTAACTCACCAATTTATTAAACAAATAAGTGTTGCACACCTACTATATTTCCCAGTAATCTTGGAACTGTGAAGTTGAATAAGATGTGGTCTTTTCCTCACAGGAATAAACAGTCCAGAAGAGGAGCAAGAAGTGAAAAGAAAAATTTACAATCTGATGATCCAGTGGATTCTCCTGGGGAAGGCAGGCCAGGAGAGTAACTGGGTGCCAAGTAGCAGGGGCAGCAGCCTGGCGACCCAGGCCGAGGCCAGAATTGGTGCAGAAACCAATGCAGCAGCAGCACCTCCCCAGGTTCTCAGCTCCCCATTCTCAGGCTTGGAAGCTGGGTGATGGGGAGGAGGGAGTGGAGAGAGGAGGAGAGAGGAAAGGCAGAGGAGAGAGAAAGGGGCAACGGGAAGGGGAGGAAATGAGGGAGGAGGGGAAATAGACTGCCATGCAGAGCAGAGCCTTCAGGTGGGCCAGGGCTGAACTTTGGGCCAGAGTGGGAACTGAGGGCTGGGAACATGCTCAGAGGCCATCACATTCCAGGCTCACTGATGATCAAGTGCATGGTGGATGGCCAGCGAACGATGGGTAAGATGTGCCCTCTCCTGAGCTATACCAACAGCTCCTTCCAGGAGGAGTATGTCCCCACTATGCAGTCAGCATCACACCCTCGGGGGGCAAGCCATACCTCCCGGGACTCAGTGACATGGTCAGACAGGAAGACTAGGATCATCTGAGGCCTTTACATTATCCAATAACTGATGTCTTCCTTATACGCTTCTCTGGCAAATCCAGCCTCATTTCAAAATGTAGGTACCAAATGTATTCTTTGTATTAGTAAGACTTCAGATTGATCTCTGAGATGACCCCCAAACTTTAGCAAGACTGAATGATATGAGAGAAAAACCTATATGTGTGGAACAAGGACAGAAACTAGCAAAAGATACAAGAGCCTGCTGCTACGTGGAATGTTCAGCTTTCTTAGTTATCATAATTAGCTTGTGAAATGAATCGCTTTGTAGCACTGTGCAGTAAAAAGAGAACTAGGCTAAAAACTAGAATGCTGCTAACTACCCAATGGTGATGAGGCCTAATGCATATATATATGATGAAAATTTTTCCTCTCTTCAGTACTTGGTTTTCTCATCAGAATAACAGATTATAAGGTTCCATTCAAACATAAATTTCTATGACTCTGACAAAAGAACATGGTGCCAAAAAAGAGGACATTGTGAGCTCTTTGAAATTCATAAGTTATAATCAATTCAATAGCCATCAGCAGAATGCCTAATTGTTGGAATGACGCTTGGAGGCCAACACACATAACCATCCATCTGAGACTCAGGCTGCTCCCTATTACTCCCAAATTGTTGTCCATCTTTTGCTTCAATTTGCCAAGCGATCTTTATCTTCTGTGCACCTCACTCAATCTCAGGATATTATATATTGCAAAACCTCATTACATTAAGTCAAAATATGTTTCTATATTGCTTCAAGTAGTCAAGATATCATTAAAGATACATTTCTTTGATTTTCAAATGCGTTTAGTTCAAAACTTTTAAAATTCTTGTCATTGTATTCCTTTAACCCTATAAATCAAATCTAATCCCTTCTTCTCATGACATTTTTTCAATAATGAGACAATTATAATATGTTCCCTGACTCTTTCAATTCTATATTTCTCTACGTGATATCTTATCATCCTTCTTGTTTTCCCCTGCAAAAAGATGTAAACAAATTGGAATATTTAAATATGTAATATTCTTAACTAAATATGTTAATTCAAGATTGTCTGCCCACAGTAGAATAAAGTAGAACCCAACACACTAATGTCATATTCTTATCATACAAACTATATACATACATATATATGCGTATATATATATTTATAGAGCAAGAGAGACAGATTGATGCATAGATACATAGATATATAGATATATATTGGTATACATTATCATTAGCATTGCACTACTAACAGAGGCTTTTAACAGCAACAAAATCAAACACATTATCTTCAGGTTGGTTATAGACCTAAGCAAAAAGACTACATATACTCACATGCCATTAAATCAGATTAAATTAGTGTTTTAATTAAAAAAGCATAAAAATCTGGTCAGAAACAAGGTCATTACTAAGTGCAGAAGCAGATGAAGCAAACTTCAGGGAAACCTTTGCTTGGTTCGGGTCCCTTAGTGATTGTTGGAGAAACTATTTTTGTATATAAATAGTATCTTGCTAGATCTGAGAAGCTAATTACTGTTGTCCTTTTATATTTCTACCTAAAAGTATTGGGAAAATTCACTCTACCAATTTATTTGTCGAGCAAGAAAAATTTAAAGATGTCTGGGTTCCTCATGGTTCTAATGGTATTCCTAACCAATACCTCTATCTGTAATTCTATAATATTTCAAAACTCCCATTTCTTTTGATTTTACCCCTCATATTGGATTCAACATGCTTTACTTTTCTTGATTTTGGTCCAATGACCATAGTCTCAAGTCCATTTTTGAGGAAAAAGGATAGAAAAACCTTATGTTCTCAAATTTTTTCTCATGAAATCAAGTGATAATTTGAGGAAAAGAACATGATCATTCATTGTATCTTCATTAATTTTCACACTATTGGTTTTGACTTTTTCCTGCATTCTTGAGATTTTATGATGCAGTCCATCCATTATTTGTCTATTAGATTAAAATAACTAAACTTTTAAATAAATATAATTGCATTGATGAAAGAATTCGGTTTTATATAAGTCTTTTGGAAAGTAATTTACCAAAGTATCAAAATAAAAATATTTGCATGTGTTTTGCCAAAGAATTTCATCATTAAAAAATGTATTGAGATGGAAACGATTAGAAAAAATGAAATCATCATTACGCTATAAATTAGTTTTTAAGACATTAAAACCTGAAGTATTAACGCCAGGAGATGGGTGCTTTGGTGGCCCCAATCTAGATTTAAATTTTAGTCTGTGATTGTGAAATCATTTTCAGAAAGCCGTTTGCCATGTCATATTGACTCTTTTATTAAATGATAATATTAGTTTTGCTTTTAAAACTTTGTTATAAGAATAACAGTGAATAATTTTTTTTTGGAAAATGCAAGGCCATTATGGTGATATGCAGTTAAAATATTTGACAATGGGATTATTCTGGAAGAAAATATGGAACGTATAGAGACAGTGAAATAAAATTTACTTTAACACATTCTTTTACATATTTACATAAATTTAATTGTTAAGTAATAATAACAAAATTCCATAGATTTACAAATTTTGACAGATAAGATTTATTGCTATTAGCTAAATATTATTCCATTTGATAGATATAACCATTCTATTCACAAATTCAAAACCATTGTTCCCTACATATTGCAAAGGTGTCATTTAGCGAAGGCTATGCTTGCTTTCTTAACAATTGTGATAACAACAGTGCTGGACTAGGTTTTTCGATGCATGTCTGAGTGAGCGGAACAATAAACACTATATGGAATGATGAACATAAGGAAAATGGGGTTATTGTCATTTTCTTTAAAAACATATATTAGCATTTTTAATTGGCTGTACTGTTTTATGAAAGTTTCCTAAAGGTCGATTTTTAGCAAATTCCAAAGTGCTGATACAAGAGAATATCTTTGCATTGCTATTTTGGTATTTCTGTTAGACAATAGGTAGAAATGGAGTTCCCATAAATAGAAGCCTCTCTCTGCCTGTGGAATGATTTTTTAAAGTTACATATTCAAATTTTAACAGTTCTAATCAAAGATGGCATACAAAATACATATAGGAAATTCTATTGTTTACGTAAAATGTGCAAGTATATGAATATATGTGTGTTTGAATCTACTTCTCAAATGTGGATGCTGTCTTATTTTGGGTAAGCTTTTAACTACATTGATCCTTTGTTTCTTCATCTGTAACATGGGTCAGCTCTTCCCAAGTTGTAAAGGAGAAGGAAGAATAAGTGCATTCTCTGGAATCAATTCTCAAGATATGTGCATGTATTTCTATTTGTATGTTTGTGTGATTGTCACCTACTGGTTCTACTATATCCTTTATCAAAACTGAAGATCCTCTTTCATAACTAACCAAGCCTTAGAAGATGGTGTCAAATTATTACATAGGAAGTTAGTACAGATTCAAAATAATAATTTGAGGATTGAAAGGATTCAAACTACACAGTGAAATAAAACTATTTTAAATGGAAGACAGTTGGGATTCAATAGATTCAAAAAGAGGCTTTTTCAGGAATTCCCTTATCTGGCTAAAGGCAGAAACTTCTGCAAGTGAGACTGCCATAAATCCTCTCTCCCTGGGGAATTTTCCCTGCCAGGAAGAAAACAGAGAGCACCACTTGCACCTGCATAAACAATATCACAAAATTTCTTATCTCCCATTTGTTCCATTAAAAGTCAATTTGCTCTTCCAATAGAACCCTTTATACTCTCTCCCTTTCCCTTTTTAAATTAGGTACCTAAACCCCACCTCTAATTATTGAGCAAACCACTCTTTTGGTGCACTCTTATACACATATGAATAGATTTTGTCCTTTCTCCTGTTAATTTGTCTTTTGTCAGTTTTATTCATAAGACCTCAATTAGTAAACAAAAGGGTAGAGGAAAACTTTCTCCTCTCTGACAGAATATATTGGAGATATATATATATATATATATATATATATATATATATATATATATGCATACATATATATTATTATATTATTATGCAAAAGCCAATAATGAATATATCTTTGCACATAAGCTGCTTTGAAAATACCATCCTTCCTTTCTCCAACAAGTTCCAAAGGCATTTAACAGTGCACCTGCCTGTAGTATCAATAAATATTCTTTAAATATTTCTGCTTGAAAATTCTTGGTCACTGAGCAAATATTTTTCTCATAATAATTCTTTTCATTGCTTCTTTGGCTTCTGTATTTCTCACACTGTATATCAGAAGATTTAGTATTGGCAGCAAAAGGGTATAAAACACGGACAGGATTTTGGCTGTATCCTGTGAGCAGCCTGAGCTAGTTCCCAGGTAAGTAAATATCACTGTTCCATAGACAAGAGTCACTACTATTAGGTGGGAGGCACATGTGGAGAAAGCTTTATATCTGCTGCTTGTAGATTTTATCTTCAGGATAGTGAGAAGAATTCCCAGATAGGAATAAACCACTATCAGAAAGGTAAGCACTGATGTGGTTCCAGATAGGACAGTAAACAAAACCTCACTGTACTGGGTGTCAGAACAGGAAAGTTGAAAGAGCAAAGGGATATCACAGAAATAATGGTTAATAACATTGGGCCCACAGAAAGATAGACTGAGCAAGCCGCTCAGGTGGGTGAGTGAGTTGGCACAACCTAGTAGGTAGGACACTGTCACCAGCTGGATGCAGAACCTGAGGGTCATGAGACCTTTGTAGTGAAGTGGGCGGCAAATGGCAACATATCGATCATAGGCCATTGCAGCCAGGAGGAAGCATTCAGTGGTCAGGAGCATGCTGACAAAGGAATACTGAAGGAGGCAACCGTGATAGGAGATGACTTTCAGTCCCGATATGTAGTTCACCAACATTTTAGGAATAAAGACTGAGGAATAGCAGAAATCCAAGAAAGCCAATTGGCTAAGGAAAAAGTATTTGGGAGAATGGAGTTGGGAGCTGACCAAGATTATTGTGATAATCCAAATGTTGCCCACCACGGTAATGAGATAGATCAAGAGAAACAGCACAAAAAGGACAGTGGTCATTTCAGGGTTGTCAGTCAGCCCCAAGAGGATGAATTCAGTTATCATACTGACATTTCTGTCAGCCATTTATGTGGCTCCCCTGTGAGGGATCTGCAGGGAACAAGAGGAAAAAGAAAACAACCAAAGTGTACAGCTGGAATATATGAATTCAATCTACTAGCATCTATGGAAAACAGCACAGTTTTAGTTAATTATAGTAATCCACAGTAAAGCCAATTCTTGCAAGTAGGAAAAGTTAGCCTGATACAAAACTTTAATTGGATCAAAATCTCACCAGGGGATATAAACCGGCATTACACACCATACAAGAAAGCCTGGAAAAATTTAAATCCCACTAAAGAGCCCTAAGAGAAATGTTTGTTTAACAGAGAGAGTTTAGGAGCTGGATCCTGGGTAGCAGTATATTCCAGGTTCCAGAACACAAGGCAAGGACCACATATTTTAAGGAAGTATACCACTTAACAAAGAACAAAAAAACTATTTAACAGGTAAATTTTTGAGACATGTAGCAAAATTAATCTTTATGACATATTTTAACTTAGACAAATAATACATGACACATTAAGAAAAACAATAAACAAGCAGAATATATATTTATATATACATAACATTATTTAATAAAAATTATAGATTATTCATAAAATTAGAAAATGAGAAATGAGTGTCTAACATAGAGAATGAAAAAAATTCAGACATTTTCTACGATAACAACATTCCTTATTTGTTAAAACTCAACTTGTTCCAAGGAGTCATTCTTTGCTACTCCAACAGATATTTATCCTCTGGTTTCCGAACATTTATTATCCCATGGCTTAGGTTAGTACATATCAGAAATTTTTCATTAAGATTGGATCATAAAACATTTTCAATATGTTTTAATCTTTGTGGCCAAAAAGCCTCAAACCTAATTTTAAGGACAAGGTATATGCTTTGGGTACATTAGACCACATATGGATCAGGGATCTGGCTTTTTATCCAGGAAAAGTTAGGTCATTAAATTAATTCTATTTTAGACTTTATCATATAAGCCAGAATACGTGAAAAGTAAGATTATGATACCTAATATATCTGGGAAACGCTTGGCTAAAATTTTTTGAGAAAAGTTTACAGAAATACATAATATACATAATAATACAAAATACATAATATGCTTTGGGAGTTTCCAATAAGAGAAATAAATATACAGTATCTTTCATGTTAATTTGACAAATGAATCTATTTTCAGTGAACATTAATGAATATGGTGTTCCACAGTTCATGCTTTGGGAAATACCTCCCTGATATTGAACAAAGAATGGGAAAGACATGGGCTTAGATCTCTACCATTTACTATCAGTGTGAGGTAAATTATTTAACAGCAATTCAAAAACTGGAAACCATGCTGAAAGATAGCTTTGATTATGTTCAATTTACTGAACGTTAGAGGTTAAGAAGAATGGCTAGTCACTTTTTACCACATTAAGCTGTGATTTCATGTCTAACTCTTAGTTTCCTAGCCTAACAGTTAATTTCATCTATAAACCCACTTAACAAGGTATTTGTGAGAATTAAATAAGAAAATATGTGAAAACTGTTTGTCACATCATAGATATTCTCTAAATGTTTGCTGTATATTCAAAGTAAAACAAATAAGGACAACAGAGACTGAACTATATATTGACATACTGGACAACTGGCTTTTGACTAAAGGGATTTTTTAAATCTTTGTTTTGTTTGTTTGTTTGTTTAGCTTTGTTTACATAGCTTTGCCTTGATTGACTTTGTTTTTAAACAAAATAATTTTACTTTGAAGATGAGTTCCTTCTCATTTCACTGATCTCATATTTGTTTCTTTGGTTTTCATTTAATCAATAGTAATTTTCATCTGGACTGCCTCTCATGCCATTTTTCTTTCTCTGTAAAGTCAGTCAAGTAGAATAATCTTTGAGTTTAAAAATTAGCTCTGGTAATGGGGCCTAATAAATCACTGCTCTCTTTCTCAGATTTAACAAAACTCAACAGTTGGTAATAATCTATCTTAGATTTTTAAAGAATTTTCTCAAATAAATTCCCTCTTGCAATTTACATAATTATCTGTATGTATGAAGCTTTAAATTCAGCTACCACTAATTATTTCAAGACAGCCAGTTAAATTGGTAATGGTCTAATTCTGTTTCACTTATCTTAATAATTGGAATGGATTTGAGGCAGATGATTTTTCTTCACCCTCCATTCACAGCATGTATTGAGGGTTGCTGTTTTTGAAAACCCAAGAAGGCATTTATAATTCTTTTCTTAGAACATATAACTATAAGACGTACCTGGCTTTGAGAGGAAGCTTGGCCCTTTCTCTTAGTTCCCTGACTGTGTTTATATTCGGCTCAGGGACTTTGGAAGATAGAATCCCCAATGATTCTGGGAATGCTACAACTCATTAAACCAGCTAAAGAGGGGTCTGGGGAAAGCAAGGCCCCAGCACTATCTTTCCAAATTGTAGCATTCTTAGATTTGTCCTTTTCTCAGTTTTAGAGAAAATCGTTGCATATGCTGTTGTCTTACCTATATGAGGCTCGACAAGGAAAAACTGAATTATTAAAAATGAACACGAGGGTTTACAATTATGACGTACATAATTTAATTATACATACATATTATATGTATATATTTTTGTTTTAAAGAATGCTAAGTTCCATTTGTTGATAAGCATGTGCTGCTACATTATTATTGGTAGTAATTATGGAAAATATACACATATTTAAATGTGAAATCACTCAAAGTGGAAGCAATTACTAAATAGAATTCAGGTGTGTGTGCATGTGTGCGTGTGTGTGTGGGTGTGTGCACGTGTGTGTGTTTTCACACACTGGATTACCTTTTAGTATTAGGGGTAATTTAGGCAATGAAAACATTAAGATAAGATCAAGTTCAACATTGTTGTTGCTATATTGCCTGAACGTAAAAGCAATCTTTAGGAATACTAAGTAGCCTGATACTTGGAGGATAGAATGGAAAATGTGAACGGAAGTAAATGCAGGGTGAAATGGTAGGCTAAATGTAAAAAGGGGAAGGGACAAATAAGAATGAATAAGTCACCAAGATAGGTCAAATGTGATGAGGATTTTTAGGCTGCTTAATTTTAAAACGGTTTATTGATGCGGGGTCGGTGAGCCGAGGAGTCGAAAGAAAGATTTCTTAGACTCTTAAGATCTGGCAGTAGTGCTCTTTTATTTAGAGAATAGTATAGAATAGCATGGGGACAGGACCCATGGGCAGTCAGAGCTTCTGCTGCCGCTGCTTCTGCTGCCCCCGCTGGCATGGGGACAGGACCCACGGGCAGGCAGAGCAGCTGCTGCTGCCCCCGCTGACATGGGGACAGGACCCATGGGCAGGCAGAGCTGGTGTGTGGGGACAGGACCCACGGGCAGTCAGAGCTCCTGCTGCTGCCCCGAGTTGAGGGTTAGGGCTAAATTTAAGGCCTAGGTATGTGAGTCATCTCTTTACGAGACAAAGAAAAAAAAAAGTTAAAATGGTACCAGTGCCGGTAGGGTCCGGCCATTGGGCGGTCCCACAACTTTTAGATAAGAATCAAACCGGATTGAGTAAATGGCAGAAGTCACCGCTCAAATATTATCTTCAACTAAAGACAAAGGAGGATTTTGGGGTGGGGGGTCAGTTACATGAGGTTGCCAGACAGTAAACAACTTAAGTTCTTGCCTTCCCCATTAAGAGTTTCCAGAGATAAGGCCATCCCCCCTTCCTCCTGGCGCAGAGAGGGAGGCATGGAGATTTCCGTCACAAATGCAATTGTCTCTGATCAAAGGGCAAACAAATTCCACTCCTCGGAGCCTGCTTCTTATCTGTAGTTTTAAAAGTAACCAGCCTAAAATTCCTCGTCATAAATTGTTTTAAAATTAAGCAGCCTAAAAGTCCTCATCATAAACCCCCCCTGAACCCATTTTGGCCCCGAAATCTTTTGGGGTTATGGACAATGGTCAGTCTTCTGTAACTACTTCCGGCTGTACAAGGTCGTAGACCTGTCCCTAAATGGGGCCATGGGTACAGGTAGGAGGCTTAGCGGACCGGAAGGCTGCGCCCATGGCGTCCAAGGCTGACAAGGTGACAAGGTGATCCTCTGGCGACGAGAGAATCATTTGATGAGAGGTGGTCCAGGAGGTGAAACTTTGTTGACATGTGGAAGACAAACAACGAAATAGACAACAAATTATAATAAGAAATACAAGCAAGATGATTAACCCAATGAATAAGGTTTTGATAGTAGTCCAGAAACCTGGACCTGACCAAGAGTTCAACCAATCATTTAGAGATAGGGTAGGGTCAGACATGGACTTAATTTGATGGTGCATATCAGATAGGAAGCCAGAGATATTTTGATGGTAGTCAGGAATATAAACACAACATTCAGTTTTTATAATGGCACAAGTACCCCCTTGCGCTGCTGTCAAGACATCCAGTGACATTCGGTTTTGGAGGACTGCCTTACGCATTTGGGACTCTTCTATATCAAGCAGCAAAAGGCTATGTTGCGTATCATTTAATGCTTTCATAGTAGATTTGTTTAGAGCTTCCATGTGCCAGATGACACTTTCGATTCCTAATTGGGGAAGAAAAATTGAGGCAAGGTGGTCATACCAGTGGAAAACAGAACAGGTCCAGCGCTGTTGCAGGTTGGGTAGGTTAGCAGGAGGAGATATAGTAAATGTAGTTCTACCTTCATCCAGATGAAGCCTAGGGTGCATCGTCCAATCCATCCAGGTGGCAGCCAAGGCCATAAGTTGGAGCCACATAACCAGTGAGTGCCATTAGGGGCTAACCAACATACGCTGCGCGGTCTATCTCAGTCAGTCCCAAACCAATCAGTATTTCTTAAGGCTATGATAAAAGAACACATATAACGGGGAATTTTCCCCATAGGTCGGGTGCTATTAGGCCATGTATCACAGGTGTGATTGGTTTGTTCCCCACATAGAGTGGCCTTTTGACTGAGTTGACCACTAGTAGGAGTGAGCCAAATATATTCATCCCAAATTTGATATGGTCCATCCTGTGTATATCGATAAGTTGGGGACTTTACCTTTGGAACTTTTTGTTTATGATCCACCTGTGACAAGGCAAATCTAGTTAGTATTTGGGCAGTAGTATTGAAGGAAAAGGTTTGATTGTGGCCAGGGAACTCCCAGGCGTCAGAGACGGATGGCCACAAGGAGACATTATGATTAGTAATAGATGAATTTGTAGAAGAGAAGAGCTAGAATCTAATATCCATGAACGTGTACTATACCTTGTACTGAAACATAATTTTTCTCTCTAAAATCACCCTCATTTTTATAAAAGATAGCCAAATTAAGATTAACTGGTTTGCAAAATAAGTGTAGCTTCAATAAAACTTGGTACAATTATTTACATAAGTGCAGCAAGAATAGCAATTGATTATACAGGCTTTTTAAATCTGCTTTGCTGGAATTTTTATGAGGAATCTCAGATTGAACTGTAAAGGCCTCTCGAGGCCAGAAAAGCCAAGCCAAGGACATGCCATCAGATTTTGCCTGCAGTACCTACAGGTTTGGGTGGATTTCTCCCTTCTTGAGGTCCCCCAAAATATTCTGAGGTTCCTTGCACCTGCTAGATAAGCAAGCTTCTTTACTTACCGGGTAAGATTGCCAGAATCTCTGTAAACAAGGTACCAGGCCCATGTTTCCAAGTGGCTGTATTTCCAGAAAGTCCAATCTTTGTTCCTGAAAAGCTGTCTTGTCATATCTGAGCCTGTATGTTTCAAATATGACATTCCAGTCAAAGCTTTGGTAATATAATCAACGTGTCCTGTTATAAGGAGAACAGATTCTTATTGAACTTATGCAAATATTGCCACGAAATAACCATACTCACTCACAAAGGGTTTCCAAATTCCGGAGGGATAAGGTAGGGAGAAAAAGATAAATGTTTCAGTTTTGCTCATAAAGGTATAACTTCACCAAATTGCTCTAAGTCATAGTTAGCATAAGATAAAAGAGAAAAAGATTTCCTTAAATATGAGAAAACAAAACAACACATCAAAACTCAAGAATATTTCAAACAGAAGTCATAAAAAATTATAATCATCCTCATCAGTTCACACAGTCCTGTATAATCAATTCTTGAGCTTAATCTTCTGTTAGCAGATCTATGAGCTCAATTTCTCTGTTAGAATTTTGTAATTACTTACCCAGTTCAGTTCTATGATCTGAAAGTTTATCAGAAACCTATAGTTTAGAATCTTGTTTCATAATCCTTTCCAGGAATTTCTCTGAAGATGAAACATATTTGCAAAAGCAAAAAGCATCAGAGTAAAACAGCAACTATCTGCAAATGGACAAAAGACTCAAAAGGGCAATTGATAAAGAAACTTGACTACTTCCATGGCATACAACACTTCAAGATGACAATTGGAATTACGACCATAACCAGGACAGATCAGAATTTTAGGAATGCTATATAATGTTAAGACACGTATATCAATAACATTTACCCACATAATACCACCTAAGAAAGTTTATCATCACTTATTTGACAATGCTTCCCATGTAATTTAGTATTTTCAAAAGAAACCCTTTTACTCAGGACTTGAATATTTTTGACGAGAAACTTGTCAAAAATATCAAAAGACTTTAAAACACTTGTTCAAACAATGCTCACTGTGAAATAATGCTCAGGTATCTATTCAAAGTGATAACAGAAAGAGTCAAAAATCTTAAGAGTGACCTCAGTCATTATTTTAACAAAACAGATTTGTCTTTTAGGTAGAGTTAGAGCAGGACAAAAGTTTAAGAAAATTATCCTTTGAGAGAAAACCAAATTTTAATTTCTGCACCAGCTTATTTTTAACATTAAAACTCATTCACTTAATTGGATTTACTTTAATCTTGGTCTACTTGGCCAGCCATAAAACTCCTTTCAGAATTTCTCTTCACAAACCTTCTACAACTTTCTTTTTGCCTTCAGAATTTGCCCCAAAGTCTTTCTTTTTTCCTTTCTAGTACATTAGGACAAATTTATCTTTCTTAACCCATCAAACAAAAATACTTCCATTCTTTGTACCTTCTTTACTGAAAACTTACACCTTACTTTCCTTGAATACAGACCTGTTTTCCTTATTAATTCCCAGTAGCTTTAATTATATAAGTTAATAACTTTTAACCCTTAACAGACCCTAGTAAACACTGAAAAGGTAAGCAATCTTTTATATCAGCATTCTAAACACTTCATAATTTCTAGAAAGACGCCGCTTCACAATAAAACACAAGGCGCGCTTTTTAATAGACCCAAACGCTTTTAGCCTCTTTACAATAAGAAGCCGAAAGTAAATAACTTAGATACGTTTTAGCAATAATGTTTCAGTGTTCTAACCAATTCAAAAACGACCCAGATACTCAGGTTTTTATCATTTAACTTAACTTGGCAAAACTCAAGATTGTTACCAAAAAGAATTTCGAAGCAGTTTTTTTTTCCAAGTATACAGACCATAAAACAGTTATTGTACCCACTTTTATCTATTTAAACCGTTTGTTTCCAACAATTATTTTCAGATTACCTACGAAAATGTCATGAGACATTAGACAAAATTGATCATCATTTAAAGCTATTATTTTGCTGACGAATTTAACAGACAACGTGAACTTATTTGACTAGTAAACCCAGGCTGCACGCCTGCATCATATGCAAATACCGACAACTCTGACAAGACTATTTTCAATCAAACCAACAAACTTAAAACAAGCTTTCATTTACCAAAGGTTAATTCACATCACGTTAACTTGAAAGGCATTGGATTAATTTCTACTACATTTAGAATTTATGTAAGCGCTTACTTTAAGCCAATTAAACAGAGCTCTTAATTTTGGTAATACCATCCGGAGGTAAAATATCACACATATAACGTACACATAGACACACGTACACAGAGACTGCACAGCTATTGTTTTTTTAATCAATATTTGTGGAGAGGATACTCAAGACGCTAGATTTTTTGCAAGGGCATGCTTATGGCTGTTTTGCCTTTCCCCTCCTCTCTTTTTTCCTTTTTTTTTTTTTCCTTCAGTCTTAGGAATTAGTGATGGGCTTAGATAGTAGTTCCTGGAGAGGGGAGATGATAATCCTTTTCGTGATAAAGGAACTAGGTGGAGTCCGAACTGCCTCTAGAGCTGTATTTCCAGTCTTGCAAGGATTTTCTAAGGACAGTTGCTCTTGATTTCCCAAAAACTGGATTGTAACTCAAATTACATTCCAGGTTGATCTACCTGTCCAGCTGCATCACAAAGGCACAGAGAAACCCCTCAAATTTTCTCCCAGATGGAGTTTCTAGGGATGCTTAGGGCGTTCCCCATGGCGATAAAGCCAGTGTCTGACTGACAGCACCTGGAGAAAGGGTGCAGAGTCCGATTGCGGGTGTTGACATAGCTATAAGATTTAGTCAAGTCCCGCTCAGCCTGGGCACTTTGTCTCCGAGCCAGCACAGTTGAGGTAGGGAAGCAAGAGGCAAAGGCCTGGAACTGGCTGGAGGCACTCCCAGTGCCAAGGTTGAGAGTTAAGTCCCTGGCAAAAGGCTTAAGTTTTGATTTTACAGAAGGTCAAGGTTCTGCTCAGGTCCAGCCTGAACTTTAACCTCGACTTGGTGACAACAAAGGAGGTGATGAGCAAAACAGACAAAAAAAGGAAAAGGAGATCAGACCTCGCCCTCATGGCCTCTTCCAGAGGGTTATCAAGATAAGAGTCACACAACATTTCCCGTGCTGGGACACACTACCCTAGCACGACAGTTCACAGAATAAATTACAGGTCTCCTATCCTCATAACTGACTCAGTAGGTGACTAAAATACTCAATGAGTCAACCGTCAAGAGAGGGCACCCCCACTTAGGGTTGCTGGGGTGATCAGGCCGAATTGACGAGTAGAATCTTAACAGTGACTCAACCAAAGCTTAACCAAGGACAAAGAGGCGTCCCCAAAAGAGATCCAGAAAATTCACTCCCAAAAATAGCCTAAGAAAGTAAAGGCAAGCAACAAAGGTTGAGACGACAAAGGCCCCTTATGAAATCAATTGGGACCTCTTATGACAAACTTCCCCGAGAGCTTACACAGCCGGACAAAGAGAGCCAAGCTCTCAAGACAAACTTTCCCAGAGCCCCAGTCTATGTGACTGGCCGCCAAGATACGTGCCTGTACATGCATCCTCTGATGGTGGAGACCAGAAAGCTCACAAAACCAAGCTCTCAAGACATAGAACAAGACAAAGAGCCCAGACAACAGGCTTATAGAGGTGCCTGTGTCTTATGACAAACAAAAAGACAGAGACAAGGAAAAGTCTATCTCTGGGAGGAAAAGGATCTACAACCAGTGAGTACTCAAATCGTATAGTTGCTGAATCCGAGAAGCTAGCCTCACCAACATTTTCTCCTGCTAATCTAAATTTAGAAGAGCAAAGAAAAAAAAAAAAACTCACCACTCTTGCTTCCATTGGAGCCTGCAGGCAGAGATCCGGGAGACTGACGTGGTAAGAACTCTTACCTCTTGCCGGCTCTCGTCAGGGGTCCGGGATCTCTCGGCCGCAGCAGTCCAGGAGCAAGCAGTTACCAGCCAGTGAAATTTTATTCTGCTGACTGCACCAAAACTGTAGGGGAGGAAGACATTTCCTCTCCCCAAATGTGGATTCGTCTGGCCGCAGAACGAATTAAATTCACATGAGACAGAACAGCAAGAGAAAATTAAACAAAGCTTTATGAGGAACCATGGCCCGGGGCCTTTCTTCCCGAAGGAAGAAAGGGCACCCCCACTTAGGGTTGCTGGGGTGATCAGGCCCAGAAACCCAAAGTTGGGGCTCCCGGGGGTGGAGCCTTTTATTCTTTAAAGATTTCTTTGTTTCCCAGTTGCAACGTTCAAAAGGAGATGAAAATGGCCATTGTAACTCCAAGAGAGACAAAAGAAACGGGTCCATTACCTTGAAAAATCCCCCCTGAACCTAGGGCAGCGTCCTACCCATTGTTCCTACTGTGGGGTTCCTATAGCAAGGGGTGATGGGGGCATCCCCCGGCATTGCATCCCTTGTATACCTTCCCTGTTATGCCTGGCAGTAACAGGTGCCTGGTGCCTATTCTGCCTGGCAGCATAGGCCTGGTGAATGGTCCCCGAGAGAAAAGGAGAAAGAAAAGGAGCTATTACCTTGAAAATCCCCCCATTGGGGTTCCTGTAGCAAGGGATGATGGGGGCATCCCTTGAACATCTTCCCTATTCTGCCTGGCAGGAATAGGTGCCTGGTGAATGGTCCCAGAGAGAAAGGGAGCCATTACCTCGAAAATCCCCCCAACAAATGGTAGGCTAAATGTAAAAAGGGGAAGGGACAAATAAGAATGAATAAGTCACCAAGATAGGTCAAATGTGATGAGGATTTTTAGGCTGCTTAATTTTAAAACGGTTTATGATGAGGACTTTTAGGCTGGTTACTTTTAAAACTACAGATGAGAAGCAGGCTCCAAGGAGTGGAATTTGCTTGCTTGTCCCTTTGTTGGGAAAGATTTACATTTCTAAGGGAAACCTCTATCTGTAAAGATGCCTCCCTCTCTGTGCCAGGAAGAAGGGGGATGGCCTTATCTCTAGAAACTCTTAATGCCAGAGGCAAGAATTTAAGTTGGTTGCTGTCTGGCAATCTCGTGTAACTGATTTAGGGTGGTGGCTTCTAACCTTTCTAACCTTTACTTAATCCGATTTGATTCTTGTCTAAAAGTCATGGGATCACCCAATGACCAGACCCCACCTGCACTGGTACCATTTTAACTTTTTTTTCATCTTCTTTCCTTTATCTTGTAAAGAAATGACTCACATACCCATGCCTTATAAAAATTTAGCCCTAACCCTAACTCGGGGCAGCAGCAGGAGCTCTGACTGCCCTTGGATCCTGCCCTCACACACCAGCTCTGCCTGCCCATGGGTCCTGTCCCTATGCCAGCAGGGGTAGCAGAAGCGGCACCAGCAGAAGCTGTGACTGACCATGGGCCCTGTCCCCATGCTATTCCACACTATTCTCTAAAAAAAAGAGCACTACTGCCAGATCTTGAGAGTCCAAGAAATCTTTCTTTCAACTCCTCGGCTCACCGACCCTGCATCAAAATGCACACAAACCAACAAACACAACTGCACTAAAATGAAGTCGTGAAAATTGGCAGTGATTTTAAAACGAAGCAGTAATGAAAATAGACTAACACACAGAGAACATTAAAATTATTTTTATTAGCAAGAGTGTTTCTTTGTCAACTAAACATTTAGTAGGATCATATTTGGAATAATTTCTATTTATTAAATGCCTAATATGTTCCAGGTATTTCACAATTATCTGTAATCATTGTATGATTTTATTTCATTAAATATTCTGATTCATGTACTTCACATTATAGGTGGCCCAGAATAATTAAAGAAATTGTCCAAGTTTGCACTTTAGGAAGTGGTAGAACAATAATTTTAATACAATGGGTGTCTGATGTAAAAATCAGTATTCCTTTTACTGTTTATTCCGTGCAGCCTTTCAATATTGAAAAACTAAGGAGTGAACAAAATAATGATGGAATTTGAAACCATATTGCACAAAGAATATTGGAAGAGATAGGAATATCCAGTGTGAATAATGTTAGACTCAGGAGGGTATTCTAGCAAAACAGAACATCCGATGAGACTAAGAATGAAAAGAGACAATAAATTAATTCTAAGACTTCATAAGACATATATAAGACGAATTCATATAAGCTCTAAGGAGAGAAATATGTCTTGCTTAAATTGGAAAGAAAAGTCATTATTCTCATTGGTAAAATTTAATAAATGCTGGTTTTGTAAGGGAAGATAAAGCACCATTAGTCACAGCAGTTTTATAGAGTATTGTCAATTAGATTAGGGTTTAGATGGGATGGCTATATCATGCTTAGTTGTCCACGATTCTGTGACTGTGAATTTGTCCACAGGCCACATTTGACCAAGCACAACTTATTTTGATTGTCATCAAAGTTGGGTCAATGCAATCACTATGTGCTCAAAGCACAAGGCCAAATCTCAAATCTTAGGAGCATAAATTGATTGCATTGGCTCTTGGGTCTCTTAATAAAGTATCAAACATGACTGTGATGCAAATGTAGTCATGACCAGTCTAGAGAATGCCAGCAGCTTATGTTCCCGATGAGTTAGCTCAATTTCCAATTTGCATACTGCAAGTTTACACCTATGAAATAAAAAATTAACACATATTTGATATTCTCTGAAGGCTAAGGGGAAAGTTCTGTGAGATAAACATCTGCTGAGTCCTGATTTCTGCAAGTGTTGATGTTCTACAGTAACCAATTTTATGCATGAGATGAAAGGACTGGAGCTACAAGCGCCCATTCTCAAAATTGTTTTCCTAATATTTTACATAGCAATTGATGGGACAGCATTAGATTTTTCATTGATAAAGTCCTCATTTATTTCCTTTTGACAAATTATATCTACCATTTAAGGACTTTTGTAATCAGTTTAACTCAGTTTCATTTATTTTCAGAATATATATATATATATGTATATATGCCATATATGTGGTATACTATTTATTTTCCAATCTACATCTTAGAAATCTGCCACAGACCTTTTATTTGCCTCAGAATTTTAGGGGAGGGATTTTTTTTTCTCATTTAAATATCTAGTTCCAGTTTATAGTATAATATAGTAGCTATTTGTTAGGATGAGTTGAAGGTCAGTACTAGAAAAAAACAAAAGTCACTTTTTTCCATAAAATGATCCTCTCTGGCACATACACATTTAGTAAACTGTGCTATTTTATCTGAATCCTGAGACGCCAACCCCTTTTCCTAGGGGTGTATTTTGTAACAGAATTGGTAAAAAATTCTAAATAGTTCAATTCATTATTCTCGAGTTTCAATTATCTTGCCTGTATATCATGCTTTGTGTTTCATACTCTAAGATATAAGATATTGAATGCTCTTAAAAATGGTAAAGGACTATATAAAACTAAGTTTACTTATTACCTTTATTTTATTTTTAATTTTATTCTGAAAATGAAAGCTTTCACACATGAATGCCTAACATATAAATGTCGCATGTCGGTAGCCTTCAAATAATACATTAAATGATCTTGGAAAATCATGAAAGGCCATACAAATTTTATATGCTGTTCTTGGTGTTGCTGGTAGTGGGGTTGTTATTATTCTTTCATTTTGAAAAGTAAGCTTTCATATGAATTTCTTTGTATGCATTTCTAATATAATAAGCATTTCGACTTGCCACTTTCACTTTTTTCACATTCCAATTTCCTCTCTTCACAGATATTCGAGCCATTCATTTACATCATTTCGGCGTCACTGAGAGGGAAAAATAAAAGTTTAGTCCAGCCTGCTATGTAAAACCATGAATTAATACTTATGGAGTCTTCTGCTTTCTTATTATGCTGCTTAGCCTAATTTCCTCTAGTTATCCCCATATTTAAAACAAACTCCAAAATTTAATATAATTTTATTTGTAAATGAAGATATTCTCTAGAATATTGATTTTATTTTCCAGCTAGGACAGTTTATAGTAATTTACGGAAAAGAGATCACAAAGAAACAATCAGTATTCACGGGCCTGATTCAATTATTATGCATCTGTACACAGAATTTGAACCAAAGGGAAAATAATTGGCTTCACATGTTTTCCCACCTAGATTACATTGCATAGGTTTTCTTCTACCTAGAATACCTTCACGGAATTTTTTATTTAATGTCTAAAGAAGATGTTGAAAGATTCTTAAAGGAAAGAGGGAAATGAGTCTGATTATTAATGATTCCCTAATTGTCTTGGAGGCATCCTTTCTAAACATGAAGTAAAATTCTTCAGGGTAACTTTTCCCTGAGTATTAATGGCACGTCCATGTGAAGTGGTAATAAAATTGTGGCATTCCATCCTTTCAATTTCATGTGTAGTAATGGAAATTGAGTCCAGGAATAAGGAAATGGCTTAGAATAACCACTGTGTGTGGAAAGATAATCTAGAACTGAGTTCTCTTTAGGACTATTTTTGAGTATTTACAGTTATTTTGAAGACTATCTGATTATAAATAATCCAGGTTAATTTCAGAAACATGCATCTGTCAATTTTAGTGGATAATTCAAATATCAATACTTTTTGCCTTAAACATATTTAACTATTTTTATGCTCAATGGAGAGACCAAGTTAGGAGATATTTTATTATTTATGAATTTTATGCTTGTAGCTATCTGTGCGTGTGTTTGTGTGTCTATGTATCTAGATGTATATATTCATTTCTACCCATATATAGAAATGAAAATGTCAACAATTTTCTAGAGGTAACCAACCTAGATGTTAGCATGGTTTTTAGTTTAGTTTACAAAATAACTAGCCATATGTACTATGACATTGTATTCTTCTAGACCTTTCTCTTCCACTGTAAAACAGAGGGTTCCAGTTAAATAAACTCTAAGATTCCTTTAGGCTCAAAGATTTAATAAATTCATATAGACATCATTATTCAAAGCACTTGTTTGTATACTGTTTCAGGGCACATACGGTGTGAAATTAACAAGGACTATAGTTAGTTTCTACAAGCTATTTTCACAGCATCCTTCACTTCCTTATTCCTTAGGCTATAAATTAATGGGTTTCACATAGGAATCAGCAGGGTATAAAGCACAGATACCACCTTTTCTTGTTGTAAGGAATATTGGGATCTTGGTTGAATGTAACTAAAGCTTACAGAACCATAGAATAAAGTCACAGCCATTGGTTGTGAAGCACATGTGAAGAAGGCTTTGTGTCTACCTGCTGCTGAGCAGATCCTCGGGATAGTAGCAAAGATGAAGACATAAGAGATCATCACAGTCAAGAAAGTGATCGACGCAATAATGCTACTGAAGATTAAAAGCAACAATTAATTCGTGGAGGTGTCAGAACATGACAGCTTCAACAACGAGAGAAGGTCACAGAAGAAGTGACTGATGACATTGGCCCACAGAAAGACAATTTTACCAAAAAATTTCTGTGTTCCAAAAAGTTCATTAAACCTCCTACACATGATCCAGTGACCAGACAACACAGACTATTTTAGTCATAGACACTGTATAAACTAAAGGGTCCGCAGTGGCCATATAGTGGTCACAAGCCATTGCTGCCAACAAGAAGCCCTCAGTGGTAAGGAGTGAAGTGAATAAAAAATATTTCACAATGCATACAGAAAATGAGATTATCTCCTGTTCAGCAAAAATGTTCAGCAGCATTTTGGGTACAAAGACTGAAGAATAACAGGCATTAACAAATAGACAGCTAAGAAAATGATAGATGGGTGTTTGGAGTTTGGGACTGATTTGGGTGAAAAAAAGGGTTCCTAGATTCCCCACCAAGGAAATGGTATAGATCAGCAGGAACAGCATGAAAAAGACGACTTTCATTTTATCCTTCAGTCCCAAAAGGATAAATTCAGTAATCAACATAAAATTACCATCACCCATGTGTTTGTTTTTCTTGGTGCCAGTTAACGATGAGATTGGAATAAATTGAGAATAATCATGCTACACTATCAAGTCTATTTGGAATCTCTAACTAGCTGTGCAACTTGAGTTATTTACTTCTCTGATCTGGTTGTTTTATTTGTAAAATAGAAAATTTTAACTAGGAAAGTGTCTAGTCTCTGCAAACACTGTTTACTTACCTGTTCCATAATGAAATTCCATGCATGAAAAACAAAAATACTAAGGTCTTAGCCTCAGGATGCATTCAAAATGCTGGTCTTAGTGTAAAGAAAAAACATTAAATGAATTTCATTCTAAAATCTGTAAAGAAAAGTCCAGTTTATAAAGCATAATAACTAACTTGAAAATTTAACCTGTGGTACCTTTGGAATCCTCTTTTAAATTTCTCACTTTGGATTTAATAATAATATCTAATGTTAAATATATCAAGATATAAGAATAAACTGTACTGTGGCATTTAAGCCTGAGATATTCCATTTATGCTTTTACGCTTAGTTCATTCTCCACATTTTTTTAACTTGGATATGATGAAAGGCAAGGTCCTAACATGCAAAATGTCTGTAGTCATCCTTAGAAATTAGCCAGAGGCTTTCACTTCTGAGAAAAGTGTCCCCTGGGAATGAGGGGAGAGGGCCTCTGAGCTGGAATAAGAAACATGGTGAACAGCAATTTATAATTGTCCTTTGATACACAGTAGAAATACCTTACTCAAGAGACTCAGAAAACAGTCTTTATACTTTTTCTGAGAAAAAGCAAAGCAAATCTATAAAATTAAGCAAACCTATAAAAATACGTATACTTCTTCACAATGTTATGGGTTTTTATTTGAAGTTGAAACATGTTTCTTAGAATATTCAACGTCTTCTCCACTTAATCAATGCACACTTGCTGATTATTCCTACAATTTGTCTAAAAATTTATCTTCACATTTACATAAAAGATAAAAATAAATATTTTGAGTTCTCATACTATAACTTTATCTTTACAGAATAAAGGATGACGATTTTAGTGGCTTCATCATCCTTTCACTTGGGAGACACTCTTTCGCGAGTACACTAGGTAAAACTGAGAAAGGAAAAACACTGCAAGATTATTGAAATAATAAGATAACTATGTTAGATTTAGAATATCTACAGTGACAGGTGAGCAATCCTTGTGGGAAATTGATGTTATGGAAGATTACAATTCATCCTTTAGGAAAGAATATTCCAATTGAATTAAAACATTGACTTTTCATTGTTTCAGTAGAAGTTGGATGACAATTTGGATGTTAATGTAGAAAAAGAGATTGAAGTGTAGAATAAGGGATGAGGGTAAATGGCACATTATAAATTCCTCCTACTCCTGTAATTGGAAGTGTTTATCAGATTAAAATCTGAACATGATTTTTTTCTTCCCATTTTTTGTATTTTTAACTGATTTACAGGATGTATGTAAACGGGATATTTGAATAAGTGAATTTCACTTACCAGTGGAAGAAAAAATATTCAACACCTTAGCTCATTTAGGAAACTCATGATCACCCACTTCCATGAGTTATTTCTCTATATTCCTCCTAAAACTAAAACAAAAACAAATGGAAAAAATTAAATTTGTCTGCCATTTACAATAGTAAATTAGGTAAGTGATAGTAGTTGCAGGTAACAGAATTGAAGTTCAAACTTCTGTTTTACTATAAGAGAACCAAAGGCACAGTCTCCATGATGTGAAAGCAAGAGCAAGACGATCAAAAAGTAATCATGTCAGAAGATGAGTTTAGATCAAAATCTCAGTGAGGTATTTACCTTAGTTCTAATGCGAATAGAGTCCCTGGAGCTAACCTTCTGATCAAAAGGATATAACAGATATGTTATTAAAATTTCCTCTGTATTTCCTGAGGGATTTCAGAAACTCTCAAGAACTTAATGAGTCCTTAAGGCATTAAATTTCCTGAATGTTACAATGAATGGAAGGAAATGTGGGGCAAGTATAGAGAAAAAAACCCAGAATATATAATTTCGAAAACAAATGCAATAAAATTGACAGTGATGCCTGCTTGGGACTTCAGCAAAGAAAGCTTTTCAGAACATATTGTTTGGGCTTAGTTGTCAAAAAGAAAAAAAACACCCACACAAAAGCCACAATAAAACCCAAACCTCAGTAGACTTGAAGGTAATAGAGCAAGACCTAAGTAAAAACAATTCTATTCCTTGACTTCCTTGGACTATGAGAATGTCATCAAAGAAAACAAAGTACCACTTCTTCAATGGTTTACTTGAAATGACCTCTACTGTCCATATCTTGAATTCCTCCAATCTAGCAAGCGTCTCCTGATTGACAATTTTACCTTCACCTTAAAATGAATTATGAGAATTCTGGCAGCAATGTTTCAACATATTCTTACATATATGTCTAAATAAGAATTATCCTTTCTTCTTCTTCTTCTTCTTTTTCTTTTTTTTTGTGAGGAAGATTGGCCCTGAGCTAACATCTGTTGCCAATCTTCCTCTTTTTGTTTGAGGAAGATTGTCACTGAGCTAACACCTACGACAATCTTCCTCTGTTTTGTATGTAGGACACCATCTTAGCATGACTTGATTAGTGGTGCATAGGTCCATTCACAGGATCTGAGCCTGAGACCCCTGGGCTTCCCAAGTGTAGCTTGCAAACTTAACCACTACACCACTGGGCCAGCCCCAAGAATTATCCTTTATTCTTTATTCTAAAAAAAAATTAAATTTTTTCTTCCTAAATGCACATTTCCTAAATCCCTAAACTAAAAGCTGATGGTGCAGGTGGTAGGAGTGAGGATGAGGTGATATTCTAATTTTGGGTTAGGCTACAAGATGATTATTTTAGAAGACCTAGAATATTCTAGATACCTAAAACTTTCTCTGCTTTTTTTTAAAAAAAAATATATAATGCATTCCTGCTTCATATACAAAATACTTATATAAGAAATATAGGGGGCCGGCCTGGTAGTGCAGCAGTAAAGTGGGCACGTCGTGCTTCCACGGCCTGGAGTTCACTGGTTCGGATCCCGGGTGCGGACATGGCACCATTTGGCACGCCATGCTGTGGTAGGCCTCCCACATATAAAGTAGAGGAAGATGGGCACGGATGTTAGCTCTGGGCCAGTCTTCCTCAGCAAAAAGAGGAAGATTAGCAGCAGTTAGCTGAGGGCTAATCTTCCTCAAAAAAAAAAAGAAATATATATGTAAGAAATATGAAGAGATTAAGTTTTGCGGACCAGTATTCTCTTCTAGGAAATTGTATATTAAGGGCAAAAAAGTACCTTAAAAAACCTCATCAATGTCTGTATTTGCAGGCAATCAGTTGAAAAGAAAAACAACCAATAATTACAATCAGAAAGTCTCTATCATGTCCTTTATCCTCTGTAGGTCTACCACTCCTTGAAGTCATATGCAATACTATATTTAAAAGCACGCATTTCTGGAAAGTGGCCTCATACTGATGAACATATACTCCATGGATACCCAAAGTGACCTACTGACTTTATTACAAATAAAAATTGGCATTAAATCAAAAAAGTATTGATACTTAGAATACCTATAGGGATGCAATTGAATTTCACATAAAAATTTTAATAGCATTATTTTAAATTAATTTAACATGTATTTGTTAATGTGAACTTTTCTTTCAGGAAGGAAGTCTTTCCATGAAAAAATATTATTTAGAAGTTATATTAATTAATGCAATATATTAAAGAAAGTTGTATCTTACAGAATAACAATCTTTTTTCCTAAGAAATATTAATGAGGAACAATTATGATACAATAAGCTGGTCATTTTAAGTGTATAATTTAACAAGTTTTGACAAATATGTACTCCAGGGCCATTACTACCACAATCAAAACATAGAACATTTCTATAGCCCCCAAAATCTCTAGTTCTCTTTCAAAGAAACTACTCTCTCTTACCTCCAACGGCAAGGAACTGTTGATCAACTGTGCACGTCCAATTAGAAGACTTGCTTTTGTAGAGTTTCACAAAACAAGGATAATACAGTATATGCTCTTTTTCGTCTGTCTTTTTCAATCAAAATAATGTTTTGAGAAACATCCATATTGTTACATAAATCACTAGCTTGTTCTTTTTTATTGCTGAGTAATATTCCATTGCATGGATATACCACACTTTGATTGTTCATTCACCTGTTAACAGACATTTGGATTGTTAGCAATATTTAGCTATAATGAATAAAGCTGCTATAAATACCAGAATGAAAGATTTGTATGGACATAACTACTCAGTTCTCATGGATAATTACATAAGAGCAGAGTCTTCCAGTTCGTTAATGTGGTTTCTCTCTCCATGTGTTTAAAATCTTCTCTAATATCTCTCAGCAATGTTTTGTAGCTTTCAAATCTTAGAATCAAGTCTTGACTTCTCTTGTTGAATTTATTCCTAAATATTTTATGCATTTTATCCTATTGTTAATTGAGATTTTTTCTTAATTCTTCGATTGCTTGCTATTAAGATACAGAAACAGTTGACTTTTCATACTGATTTTGTAAGAATTGGTTAAGGTTTTTCACATACGGAATAATTTCTCCTGAGAATAACAAGAATTGTCCTTCTTCTCCAATTTGAATGCCTTCAGTTTCTTTTATTTTGTTATTGTTCATTCATTTATTACTTATTTTTTGCCCCATTTATGAATTGTTTTATTTCTCACATTTAGGCTTACTTATACCTAGAATTTATTTTTGTGCATCATATGTTATTTGATAGGAATCTTTGGTAAAGTTTTGAATAGAATTGTTTCACCTAATGCAGGATGTTTTGTGCTTTATTATTTCAGTTTTTGTTTTGCTGTTTACTTATTTCTCTTCTCCTCTGGAACCTCTACAGTATGTCTATTGATATGCTTTATGGTGTTGTGCAAATCTCTGAGGCTTTGTTAACTTTTCTTCATTCTTTTTCTTTCTCTTCTTCAAATGAGATGATTTCTATTGATCTGTCTTGAAGTTCACTATTTCTTTCTTCCATCATCTCATATCAGTTTTTGGATCTTTCTAGCAAACTTTTCACTTCGGTTATTGGACTTTTTAACTACACAATTTCCATTTGATATTTTTCTCAATCGCTTTCTTTTTATTGAGATTCTCTATTTGATGAGTAATATCGTAAGTTTTCCTTTTAATTCTTTATAAATGTCTCCTTTAGTTATTTCACCATGTTATTTATAATAGCAGCTTTGAAGTCTTTTTTTGCTCAAGCCAACATCTGGATCATTCAGAGACAGTTTCTATTGACTGTGTTTTTGTTCTTCAATATGAATTGCATTTTTCTACTTCTTTGTAAGTCTTCTAAATTTTTGCTGAAAACTTTATGTTATGTATACTATATTGTACGCACTCTGTATTTTGTATGTGCAGCTTTATTAGGTGCTGCCAATCACTTTTCCAAACTGATGATAGAAGGAACATTTCCATCAGTGCCTTGTGAGGGTTCTGGTTGCTCCATATCTTTACCACCACCTGATAATTTTTTATATTACTTTATTGTAGTCTTTCTGGTGAGGTTATAATGGTATCTTTTGTGAATTTATTTTTCTTTTCTCAGATTGCTAATGAGCAACATTACTACTTTATTTTTAGTGCCAGTAGGAGAATTTTGATATTTATTATGTGATGTGCCTATTCAAGTGTTTTGCCTATTTTTCTATATTTTTTTGTCTGTCTTTGTTTTATTGTTCTGTAAGATTTTTTTAAACATTTTGGTTATGGTTTCATATATATGTACAAAAAACGTTTTCGCTGACTCTGTAGCTTGCCTTTTGACTCTATAAATGAATTTTTAAATGTCAATATGTTTCAGTTGATTATTTTTCTCCTTAATGATCAGCACTTTTGTGTTCTATTTAAGAAATGCTTTGCCTATTAAATTTTTAAGATGGTCATAATTTATATTTTTATTGTGCTAACTTTCACATTTACTGTATATCAGTGATTGTCATTTTAAATTGTGCATTTTTGAAATATTAAATAAAATACAATTTTTTTCCACTTTTCCTTTTTTTTCTGAGGAAGATTGGCCCTGAGCTAACATCTGTTGCCAATCCTCCTCTTTTTTTGCTTGAGGAAGATTGTTGCTGAGCTAACGTCTGTGGCAATTTTCCTCTATTTCCTGTGGATGCCACCACAATGTGGTTTGACCAGTGGTGCTAGGTGTGCGCCCAGGACCCCAACCTGTGAACCCCAGGCTGCTACAATGAAGTGTGCAAACTTAACCCCTATGCCACTAGGCCAGACCCCCAATTTTCTTATAATGCTAGAATTTTAGAATATTTAAGTCTATTGACCCACCCTGTATTTTGCCTTATTGTTGTCATGTATTTATATTTCCTTTCTTTTAAATTTCCCAATAAAATACTATGATTGTTGTACAGTCAAAATTTAATCACTGTTTATCATTATCCACGGCTTTCAAATTTACCTTTCCCTTTGCTTCCATACATTCTTGATTGTAATTCCAAGTTTTCATCTTTTCCTCTGAGAACTTGTTTAAGAAATACATACACAGACACTGTAAAATGCCTTTAAATTAAGTGTACACATTATTTAAATTTTATGTTTACATACATAAGTATAACCATGGCACAAATCACTGTACAGATATTTCAACCACTACAAAATCCTCCCTCATGACCATAATACCATAACTTAGTTTTATCTGTTGTGAAAGCTTATACAAATGGAATCTTATGTATAGACTTCTTGTATGTGCCTTCTTTTATTGAGCATAACATTAGTGAGGTTCATCTACATTGTTGTATGTCAGTAACTTTTTTGTCATTATTATTATTTTTAGCTTTTTCAATGAATTTTCTTCAACACCAGTAGTCTGGTTTTTATCTGTCACCGTATACATGTGTCCTTTTACCCCTTTCACCCTCCTCACACCCCCTTTTCCTCTGGCAACCACTAATCTGTTCTCAAAGGTAGACCATATGTTGGAACATTCTCAAAGATAGACCATATCACTCAGGCGTTCTGATGTGCTGTGTAGGGAGTCCTTTGCTGGCCACCAGATGTCTGACTGGTTGTAACTTAGAGGGTAGAGACAAGGGCACCATGGTGCTGACATCACTCTCCAGAAACTGTTTTTAAAAGGGCTCTTTGGTCTTCTGTTTTGCGAATATCTCAAAATTTATTTATTTTTTCCTTTAATAATAGTTAAGTATTTTGTTTATAGTTTATAAAAATAAATCTTGTAAATAAAACTGCTGAAAGCAATTTTGTTCATGTATTATTGTGGACATACACACTCATATCTAGGTGGAAGTCCTGGGACACAAGTTAGGTCCATTTTTTTCTCCGTATAGATATTCAATTGCTCTAGCACCATTAGTTAAAAAGAAAAAAAGTTTCTTTCTTTTCTGCATATCAGTGACTCCTGTGAAACAAATTATGTGTCTGTCTACTGCTAGTGCTAGAGTTCTCATTCTTTTGCATGTGTTGATGTCTATCCTTGAGCTAATATCACATTGCCTTATTTGTCATAGCTTTATGTTGAGTCTTGAAATTTGGTAATATCAGTGTTCAAATTTCCTTCCTGATACAGGCTCAACACAAGGTTGACATAAGGGAAGCCATATTGTAGAAAACAAACTATATTGTAACTTTAAACAACCTCTGACTAACTAGCCCAGATGTGCTCTGTAGATTTTGTGACCCCTCCCAGCTGCTTAAAGGTGATAACTTTTATTCTTTTGAGTTCTTTAGGAATGTGATGACCCCCCCCTCAATCCCACCCCCCACCCCCAGGCAGAGAGTCTATGCTGATATTCATCATCAATGACCACGGAAAGATCCAGGTATAGGTCAGCTGCTTCATTCTCTGATGCATATCCAGTAAAACAAAGGACTATCAGGAACTGGGACCAGATGTCTGGCCCACCAGAGACCAGCCACCTCCCCCACCTGGAGACTGGTCCCATATATAACAGGCTTGTAGTCTTTGTTCTCTGATATGGTTCTTTTGGACATGAGTCGGCCATCATCCCTCTTGCTAGCAAGCTGTAATAAAGTCTTTCTCTCCTACCACCTTGCTTCCTGACTATTGGCATGTCTTGCGACAAGCAGATGAGCCCACTTGAGCGGTAACAATCCCATTCTTTAAATTGTGTTGCCTATTCTAGATTATTAACTAAACAAATAAATTGTAATATCACTTGTCAATCATGGGTGTGGTTATACTAGATAGCTTATCATAAACATTAACTATAATGTTGGCTGTCATTATTTAAATTCTGTAAATATTTTGCTGAGTTTTTTTCATTATTAGATATTGAAATTAATAAGTATTTTCTTATGATAATTATGGGTTTTATCTTTTTCTGTTAGGTAAATTGCCTTTAGAACATTAAACTATCTTCTTGTACTAGAATAAGTCCCTAGTTATATATATAAATATTTTCTCTAGAATTTTGGCTTCTCTGGCATGAGATATACTAGCCTATAATTCTCTCTCCTTGTCAGGTTTTGACATCAGTGTTTTAATTATCCCATAAAATTAGTTATTTTTTTCTTTCTTTTTTTGCTCTCTGAAAGAATCTTAGAATGCTATTCCTTATTGCCTATATGTCAGGATTACATCACCAGAGCAACATGTAAACCTAGAGTGTGCTTTCAGGTAGATTTTATTATTATAAATTCAATCTCTTAAATATATTTAGAATTATGTAAATATTCTAATTGCACCTATTTTGGTAAGTCTTGTTTCTGAAAGAACTTTTTATTTCATTCAAGATCCCATCTTATGACCTTTTTAGTAGTTATAGGATTTCTGATTGTATTCTCTTTTTCATTCATTGCATTAGAAATTTGTGTTTACTCTCATTTTTCCTGGTCAGTTTCACTATAGTTTCATCACTTTTGTTACTCTTTTCTTCGTTTTTGAGGTAACATTGGTTTATAAGATTATATAAATTTCAGGTGTACATTATTATATTTTGACTTTTGTATAGACTGTCTCATGTTTACCACCAAAAGTCTAGTTTCCATCTGTCGCTGTACGTATGTGACCCTTTACGCTTTTCACCCTCCCTTACCCTTTTCCTCCATGGTAACCACCAATCTGTTTTCTCTATGTGTTTATCTTCCACATATGAGTGAAATCATACAGAATTTGTCTTTCTCTATCTGACTTATTTTGCTTAGCATAATATCCTCAAGGTCCATCCATGTTGTCACAAATGGAATGATTTCATCTTTTTTTGAGGCTGAGTAGTATTCCAATGTGTATATACACTGACTTTGTTGATTTTCTCTCGTTATACAATTTCCATTTTATTTTTCATGTTCTATTTATTTTTTATTCTACTTATTTTTTCCAATTTGATTTATTTCAAAAATATTTTAAACTTTACATTTTGATTTTTTTAAACATAGGTCATTTATGCATGTGTTGATTAATTGCCAATATGATTGATTGTATGGCTTTTTGTCATCCATTTAAAGTTAAATTACACTGTGATCAGAGAATACACTCTATATGATTTCAATTATTGAAATTTGTTTTATGATTCAATGTATAATCACTTTTTAAGTGTTCCATGTGTATTTTAGAGAGTGAATATTCTGTAGTTGCATAATTTTCTATGCATTTCTATCAGGTCAATTAAATTGATCATGCTGTGATTTTATTTTTATGGAATTGTTGCATAAATTACTCAGAGAGCTATTTTAAAACCTCCAGCTATATTTGTGAATTTTATTGTCTCTCTTCCATCAGCTTTCCTATAAGTATTTTGAAGCTAATTTTTAGGTAAATATAAATTTAGGATTATTTTTCTCCCTATTTAAGTTGTTATTTTACCATTAAGAAATATCCTTTTTTTATGAATAATAATATTTTTCCTTAGTGTTTGACTTTTCTGATATTAATATAGTGACATCAGCTTCCTTTAAGCATATGTTTACATGGTGTAACAGTTTACATCTTTTTATTTTCAATCTGTCTGTGTCCTTCTATCTCTTGTAAACAGTATATATTTGGTATGTGAGGTTTTTTCTTTGTTTTTTTTTTTTCTTAATCTACTCCAGTAGTTCTTAATCTAGGCAATTTTGACCCCCAGGAGACATTTGACAATGTATACAAACATTTTTGGTGTCCTAATTGGTGAGTGGGGATGTTACTTGCATCTAGTGTCAACCTGCAATGAACAGGACAACCTCCATAACAAAAAATTATCCAGCCCAAAATGGCAATAATGGTGAGGTGGCTAGACCCTGATTTAGTTTATGAATCTTTGTTTTTATATGTAGTAATTGTCATGGCTGATTTTACACGGGGCATCTCACTATTAGAATTATATTTTCCCTCTGAACTTTATTATTTCTTCCCTCTTTTGTACTACTAAATTATTCAAGATTTCATTATTAAATTTTGTCTCATTTGTTAGAGTCTTTTATCTACATATTTTGACTAATTATTTTTTTGGGTACAAGAGGAATTACAATATATCTTTTCCTTTTCAGAACCTTTTAAAATCAATAATTTACCACATTTACCACTGGAAGAAACTTTCAAAAGTTTAACTTCTTATTCCTTTCCATCATTTTTGTTATTTTTATCCTATATTTTACTTTTACACATGTTGTGATCCCCTTAGGAAATCATTTTTGTCGTGGCTTTAATCAGTCAATATTGTTTAATATTTTTCACTTTTACACTTGTGAATTTTATTTTTATTATGCTCTATATTTCCATTGGGATAATTTCCTCCTGCCTAACACTTCTCTTGTTATTTCCTGTTACGTAGTCTGAAAGTTTCTCTCAGATTTTTTCTTTGTTGATAATATTTTCATTTTTCTCATCCTTTTTTGAAGCTTTTTTTTCCATGAGGATAGAATATTAGGTATTTACTTAATTTTTCTTTCATACTTTAAAAATCTCAATCAATTTCCCATAGTTTATACTTAGAATAGTTACCTAATTCTTACTCTTCCTTTGACCACGATGTCCTTATATCTGGGTTTCTTTTCTGGATTTTGGGATCTTCTGCCCGTCCTTAATATGTTTGTTGAGGATTCATCAGTTTTGGGAAAATTTTAGTCACTTTATCTTAAAATATTTGTTCTATCCATTCTCTCTTCCTTTTCTGGTACATGAAATACATGCACTTCACACCATTTGATTGGGTAGCTTTCATCATAAGCTTTTCCATCCATCCGGAAGTAAAAGTGCTCTTGTCATTTTATAAGCACTTTTCCCTATGTTTTACTAACTTTATTTTGAAATATTTCAAACTTACAAAAGAGATTCAAGAATATCTTGCAGAACATTTGGTCCTGTCCAAAACATCCATAAGACATTTGATCCATAAGACATTTGGTCTATGCCAAAAGGTCCTTGATGTTTGGTTTTTGAAAAAGTCTTGTTTTAAAAATCATGTTATTTAATTATCTGAGATCCTTAAAGTTGAAATAATTATACATCTTTTCATGCTTTTTCAGTCTTGTAGAATTTCAGCTCTTGAGAGATACTAAAATCACATTAAACTCTATATATTCTATATCTTAGCTGTGTATCTATATTTGTCTCTTTATCTATCATCATCTACCTAGCCAATCTACTGATCTACCTGTGAAACTTTGAAGTGGTATAATCATTTTCTCTTTACAAGTGAAAAAATTGAGTTTAGCAACTTTAAATGTCTTGCCCACTGTTAAATAATTAGTACACATACTCTGATGCATGTTGGGACTTTGCTCCAATCATGGTCAATTTTGTAAGTATCATATATGTGCTTGAAAACATACATTTACTGTAGATTTTTGGATTTGTTATTATCTTTTGCTAGCTTATCTTAGAGTCATTTTTGACTCTTCTCTTTCCCTCACAGTCCTGCCAGGTCTAGCATCAAAATATATCTTGTAGTTCTTTTTCTTACAAATTTCACTGTGATAGCTCTGGTCTGACATACCATCAGCTTTTAGCTGAATTTTTGTGCAGTCTTTTGCCTGGACTTCTGTCTTCCATTTTGCCATTCTATGATCTATTTATTGTCAATATAGTAACCAGACTGAGCCTGTTAATCTGTAAATTGGATCATACTACTCTTCTTCCCGATTCTCCTTTGTGCCTTTCTCTTCACTCAGATTCAAAGCCCCTATGTATAGCCTACATGACCTGGATCTCTTTTCCCCTCTGGCAGCATCTGCTATAGCTCATCTTCCTCTTTGTTTCAGTTCTGATCTTTTTGTTGTTTCTTGAACACTCCAGGAAATCTCCCACCTCTTTGACTTTGTTCTTGGCTATGCTTTCTTCCTAGAAAGATCTTCCTTCAGAAATTCTAATGACGCTCAGATTCTTACATTTCTTGTTATTTCTCTTAAACATTCCATCTTAGTAGTGACACAGGTTCAAAACTTTCTAACCATGTAAACCTTTTCTTCTGAAAGAAAAACATCTAATCATTTCTCAAGTCCTATTGATGGTTTTTGTGAACTATCTCTTAAGTATGCCCTCTTCCCTACATTATTCACCTATAACATCTTACCTCCTTCTGAGAATTTTTTTTCTCTGCACTTGTTCTTTTACTTTCCAATATACTGATAACAGTGGCATCATGGGAATTTTCTTAAAGTGTAATATTTGCATTTCATTTAGGGTTTAACTTATTGAAGGAGTCTTAAAACATGTTATAGTGGCACTACAGGGCCTTCATTTTTATGGCCCTAAATAACTTGCCAGTCTAATTTTGTACTGCTTTTTGTTAAAACTTCCATGCTAGAACAAAGTTCATATATTTTCTTATCTTTCAATGGTTTTTCCCATTTGCCATATTTCTCCACTTTGTGTTCCTCTAACATCTTTTGCTCTGTACTTTAAATTTCTCTAGGTTTGGATCACACAGAGCAACTGGCACAACAAAAGTACTCAGTAGAAGTATCTTGAATGAATAAACTATGACTAGAATTATTTTTTCCATAGCCATTTTTTATAAGCCACTGTTAAGATATATAATTTAATATAAAATTTAAGATACATAATTTTGCTTGAATGGCAGCATTTGCACAACAAAAAAATAATGGCATGATCTAGGAAAATCACACCAAGGGAACATTTCAATTTTTCTCTGAGATAACAATCCGTTTGAAAAATGTCTATTATGGGAGTGTTCTTTTGAGTTAACTCAATGTCAGATTCCATTAAATCCAAGGTGAGCTATTTCAAGCATTTATCGTGAGAATTTGTTAGAAAAAAAATATTTATCATCTCTTGAGAGAATGATTCAGTCACAAAAAAATTAATGATGAAATAAAGTGATTTTTAGTCTTCTGGTCAAACTCAACACTCGTGTCTCAAACTGTTTGAGAGTATCCTCATTACAGTTTTGCATGTGATTGTTTCTGTGACATAATTTTTTAAAAAGTCTATCTATTTGCAGGTTTATGTCAGATTAACAAAGACATAGACAAGACTGAGTCAGGTGGGGATTTTCTTCCAGCATATTGATCTTTTTGCTGCATCTTTCACATCTTTATTCCTTAGGCTATAAATCAGTGGATTTAGCATGGGGATTACCAGTGTGTAAAACACAGCAGAGACTTTCTCCTGTTCCAGGAAAGATTGAGAGCTTGGCTGGACGTAACTAAAGGTCACAGACCCATACAACAAGATCACAGCAGTCAGATGGGAGGCACAAGTGGAGAAGGCTTTGCGTCTCCCCTCAGCTGAGCGGATTCTCTGGATGGCAATGATGATGTGGATATAAGAGACCATAATGATAGTTAAAGTGAACACTACAACAGCCCCAGAGAATATCAAAAGCAAAATTTCATTGTTATAGGTATCAGAGCAAGAGAGCTTCAGAAGAGGGGGAATGTCACAGAAATAATGATTCACAATGTTAGGACCACAGAAGTCTAGTTTGAGCAAACCTATTGTATGTGTCAGTGAGTTAACGATACCACCCAAGTAAGATGCAAGGACCATCTGAATACAAAGCCTTTGGGTCATAATGACCGTATACAACAAGGGATTGGCTATTGCTACATAGCGATCATAAGCCATCATAGACAGGACGATGTCCTCTGTGGTCACATACACTGCAAAAAAGAAACTCTGGAGAACACAGCCAGAAAATGTGCTGGACTTGTGTTTTGATAGGAAATTCGCCAGCATCTTAGGAGCAAAGACAGTAGAGTAGCAGATATCACAAAAAGAGAGGTTGCTAAGGAAGAAGTACATTGGAGTACGAAGTTGGGCACTTAGCCAGATCAATATGATCATGCCCCAATTACCTACCAGAGTGATGAAATAAATAAGCATGAAAAGCAAAAAGAGAGGGATTTGCAAATTAGGATTTTCAGTTAAACCCACCAGAAGAAATTCCTTCACACTTGTATGATTCCAACTTGCCATATATGCAGGTATTTATAGCTGTTTAGTTGTAGGACAAGATGATATCACTCCATGATCTGGTGTCCATAATAGCATGGAGTATTTAAGTTTACCCTGTAGTTGGATGAAGAAAAATAACTTCAGCAGTCGACCATATGTGTCCTAGACAATCCATCTATAGTGAGTTAAATTTTTGGAATTAGAGATTATTTTATTCCATACTTTTCAGGTTCCATATCATAAAAATTGGGATAAGTAAACTCTCGTAGATGACAAAACTATTAATTGGTAGAACTGAAAGTCAAACCCAGATATGCCTTGCCCTAAACCTCTGATTCATTCTGTGACATACACAAGTCCTCTGCTTACATGGGCTACAAACTGTGGCACTCTTTGGTAGAAATTATTTTCTTATCCTCTTCTACTTTGTTCCTATTTTTTCACACCCAGTTAACTCATGATACTGACTTTCACAATATGCAGCCCTCTTCCTTTCCAAATCTCAAATATCAGATTTTTTTTCCTCACCTTCTGCTCAGATTCTCCACATGGAAGATTAACAACTGTGCCTTCCAACAGAGTTGAGTTGGGAGAAAGAGGAAGAGCAACTTAGTATTTACTATTTAGTATTAAGGCTAATCCAAAAATAGAAATACAATTTAACTTGAAAACCCCTCCTTTTTGTATCTTTATATAATTTCACCTTTGCATCTTTGTTTTTTATCAGCATTAAAACAGCAAATCCCAAAATTCAATGTAGAGGCAAGGTGGGAGTTTGAGGTACCAAAACTCTATCAGCTATGTCTTACTTTCAAAAATGTAGGCTCTTGCTTACTTTCACGTGCTTTTTTTTGACACAATAAAATACTAATTCAACAATATTTTTGGTTAAATATTAATAAATTCATTCATGTATGCTTTAATACATTGAATAAATATATATTACTTACTACTCTGAGCCAAGAAGTGTTATATTTGCTAGAGATGAAGCAGTGAACAAGACAAATGCCATGTTTTCATGGAGCTTACATTTTACTAGAGAAATAAATAAGAACATATTGATATACTATATTTGTATTGATATATTATTTACAATGATGATGAGCACTATGAAGGAAAGTAAAGTAGGGCAAGGTGAATAGAAAGAGGTACTAGGTACTCTATTATATAGTGTATTCATATCCTATTGCTACTATAACAATATACCACAAAATTCATGGCTTAAAACAACAAATATGCCTTTCATGCAAGGTACCACGTTAGACATTAGAGATCTCAAAAAGGATATATGAGCTGTGCTCTCTTTAAACTTGATGCCCACTGAGGTCAGAATTTGGGTAAGCTTGGGATTCAATCTTCAGAATATTACTAAATCAAATCCAAAATCTTCACTCTGTGAGTCTTATCCCTCACATACTAAGGTTGTATATTAGATCCTGTATGTATTTTAGATCAGTGACCTCGGGAAGCACAGTGAATCCAAGTCTAACTGTATCCAAGAAAAAGAGGGAGTAATTTGTTGGCAGTAATAAGGATTTTTCTTCTATTAATAAAACCAGGTTGTAAAATATAGAATCAGGATTTCATAACCTGAAAATAAGTTTAACTTAAAAAAAAAGGCAGGACTGAATTTAACCTCAGATGTGACATCTAATGTTCTACAAGTCATTGAATTTCTCTACACTTAAATTTCTTTGTGTAATTAGCATAGTAATATAATAAATAAGGTTCAAATTGGATTAAACTAGATAACATAGTACCATTTACAGGGCTTGTTATATTATACATACACAAAAATACATCCATTATTATCTACTATTACAATTAAAGCCATTATGGTTATTTAATAATTCATTATTTGATCTCAAAATCAGAAGTTCTCTGAGTTGACAAATATAGGAAAAAGCACACTATAGTCATTCTGTATGTGAATATGCATATATGCTCATAGGAACTGAGGTTTGACTTACTGATATGGTTTAGCTAGTTAAGTTAGCTTACTAAATTAATCAGACTATTGGATTTCCCCAAATTCCAAAATAAGCACAGTTTCCCCCTCAATGCAATAAGGGGCACAAATGAACCAGGCAGTGACTTTTGGACAATGCCACGGGTAAGGTAAGGTCAGATTTATGCTCCCACCAGTTCCCCCAACCCACACACACACAAACTAAGAAAATCACGCAATCAGTGAAGATACATTTTATCTAAGGTAAATCCATTCTTTTTGCTACATTCACAGGAGACATTTTGTTGATGCTTTAGAGAATTAATTACCTACCTTCGAGCCACCCAGAACTATGTAGAATTTATTTTGTACAAGAGGATAACAACATTTCTCTCCAGATTTTACAAATAGGTCTTATAAGAGATGAGTATTTATCTTCTAGTTTGTGACAAGTGGAACATTACCCCAAGATAATCCTCAATCCCAGGAGGCCATTGGGCAAGCAATTACTTTCTTTCCAGTGATGTGGCATGAATGATTTGTTTTATATAAGTATAGGGGAGGAAGACATTTCCTCTACCCACTGTGGGTTCTTCTTGTCAGAGAGCAAATTCAATTCACATGAGACAGAATAATAGGAGAAAATTAGACAAAGGTTTATAACATGTATACATGGGAGAGGCTCAGGCAAGCTGAGCAACTCGCCAAAACGGCTGAAGCGACCATCTTAAATATCATCTTCAGCTAAAGACAAAGGAGCATATTGGGGGTGCAGGGGGAGTTGATCATGGGACATTACCACACAAGTACAGTAAACAAATGAAGATTTAAGTCCTTGCCTTTGGCTTTGATTAAGAGTTTCTAGAGATAAGGTCATCCCCCCTTCTTCCTTGTACAGAGAGGGAGACACCTTTACAGACGGAGATTTCCTTTACAATGTAAATGCTTCTTAACAAAGTGTAAGTAAACTCTGCTTTTCAGAGCTCCTTTCCTGTCTGCAGTTTATTAAAACTAACCAGCTCCAAATAATCCTCATGCCAAAGAGACATATCTTGGGGTGGCCAATTCCCATCCCACACATAAGAATAGTGAAGAACCATAACATAATGGACTATACTGTGTCCAGTTAAAACATAACATATGTCTCCATTATTGGTAATTCTTTGATTAAAAAGCAACAAAAACAACAAAAATTCCTTAATTATAACAGTCAGTAAAAAGAAGAATGTTTTCTCCTGTAAATTCTATGATTTCATTCAGATACTTAAAGATATTTTAAAACATTTAATTACATGAGGAAATTCTGAAGAACAAGCTCAATGCTATTGAGAAGAATCTCTGACACTCTAATTTTTGTTTGGTTCTCAATTATCTGAGCTACTATAAGTAAATATGCCTTGAATGATAACAGTAAGATGCACAAGTAAGAGTTTATGACTCAGGCAATCTGGATTTAAATGTTAGTTTTGCCATTTCACAACTGTGAGACATTGAGTTTCTTAATTAATCTTATTTTTATTAATTTTTAAATTTTGAATAATAATTGTCCACCTCCTCAGATTCTTGTGAGGATTGAGATAACACATGTAAATACATAGCCCCTTGTTCAGCAGATTGTACTCATTTAATGACTGTTCACTTTCTTTTGCAATTATAGAAGTATTACAGCAGTATTTCTTACTATTTTAAAATGAGTTCTAAATTTTAACCTTCTTTAAATTATTGACAACTGTGTAGACTCTATACTTTAAGATTTTTGTGGACAGAATGGAGAATGGATAAATACATGTTGTCAGACTTATTGCAAACAACTGGCTTTTTTCCTAAATCCGGTGGGGAGATTAAAATCAGCTTTGTTGCTAGTAGAAGGGTTTCTTATTTAACAAATGAAGATCATTGCATTTAGAAAATAGGATCATCTCTCATCAATGAAAGCAACAATGTGTGTGAAGATTTAAGAACTGGAAAAATACAGCTTAAAAAATTTCAGAGTGAGAGAAGTTGCCAAAATTATTTTTCTTTCTTTCTTTTCTTCCTTTTTTATTTAATAAACCTATATATCTGGCAAAAAGAAATAGTGAAAGAAAAAAAAATAGTAATGTCCTAGTTGTATTTTTAAAAATGTAATGGTAAAGAAAGTTTCTATTTCTATAAAGAATGCGTGTGTTACTAAAACACAAGGATTATCCTTAACTTCAATGGTACTACCAAATTTTACAAAGTAATATTGGCATGGACAGTAGTAAAACAGCGTTGCTCATTAAAGCAGACCATGAATGTGCTGTAAGGATATTGGTCTTGTCAGGAACCTGGAGAACTAGTTGAGAAAACTAGAAGGAACCAAAGGAAAGAAGACAAGAGTGAGAATCTCACCATAGGAAAAGTTTGCTTCACATAAAATTGCCAGCCACTTGCACTGCTAGCTGTTGTGAATAATCTCTCATTTTGCTTCACTTTCAAAAGACTCAGAGTCAGGAATGGAATTTTTGCTCAGCCAAGAGTAGTGCACATATGCAAGTCTTAGTTTCTAGGGAGCTACAAGAGGAAATATCTATCTCCTTTGCCTCAGTTGTGGGGCCTGAAAAGGCATAGCAGCTTTCTCTGCTTCTAATTCAGTGGAATCACCGTTGGGTACTTTAGAGGAAATATTACTCTCTTGCTTAAGAAATCCTCTAAATTGGCTGAGCCAAGAGTTACAAGGCAGAGAAGAAATATTTTTATGAGTGTGTTATCAGTTGAACACAGCCCATATGAGGAAGCCCATCCACATGCAATTGCCTTGAATCTCCCTTTTCATTACCAGTTGTGTTCCTTCAGGTTTCTGATCTCCTGGCCAAAAGAAAAGAGATCTCTTCTACCAAGCAATGTAGATAAAAATGTTCATCTCTGGAAGCTCTACTGATTGGATAAATTCTTCAATATTCCCTAATATTTTTTAGAAATTTCCTAGTCTAGGGTAATAATACTGCAGTAAACCATTCTTTGCAGTAACTACTATAGCATGTAAAGCCAGCCAGCAACCAGGCTCAGCTTTTGTTTTTTGTTTTAACTCTTCTGTTAATTAGTCATAGAGAGGTCAGTTGGTGCTAAAATGTGATGGAAAAGCAAGTGAAGTTCTCCTGAAAATTACTAGGACCTTCAAGATTTGCTCAGGCCCAGCTCCACATATGCAACTTTCATGAAATAATAAAGTTATTCGCAGCCTGATTTTATTACTCAAGAGACCTTATAACTCCATGGTCATAATAAAGAATTAAGCACACATAATAACCTGTCATAGAATGGTAAGGTATTCTATCTCAACCAGAACTTGGTAGCAAGACAATGCTTATTTCTCAAAGTGAGAAAGATTAATTTGCTGAAGCAAAAATTTGATTCATTCAAAATCTCTAAAGGCTTCTCGGTTACTAAATATAACACCTTGATTTTACAGTGTCAACTTTGGGACTGTTGTATGAAAAAGGCTGATGTATAGAACTGCTTGCATTGCTGTCTGAAGAACGCTTTCTCGCTATGCGTCTTACAAAACCTTGTCAGCTTTTAAGAGGACCCAATGAGTGAGTCAAAGGTGCATTCACTCATGAAATATGTAGTCTCCTAAATTGAAAGCAGCATATCAGTATTTTGCATCTTTTACATGGTAGGGAAAACTAGGTTTAGAAAAGGGTACTTCCACTTAGGGAGTTGGTGACACGTGATCTACAGTGACAAGTACATATTTGGTCTTCATTTTAGTTTCTAGCACAGACATTCTAAATCTCTTGGAATTTCCAAAGTAGTGAGAGAGATAAAAGTGTCTTTTGTTAATGAACTGACTTTTGGAATGCCCCTAGGTCACTTAAGGATTGGGGATTGATTGCCAGGGGAACCAATCCTAAGTTTGGAGGGTTGGAAATTTTAGTCTTGCTCCTCACCCTGCTGGGAGGGGAGAGAGGATAGGGGCTGGAGGTTGAATCCATTACCAATGGTAAATATTTTACTCAATCTTGCGTATGCAATGAAGCCTCGATAAAAACCCAAAATTACAGGGTTTGGAGAGTTTCTTGTCAATACTTGAAAGTGCTGGGAGAGTGGCATGCTCAGAGAGTGCATAGAAGCTCCACAACTTTTTCCCATACTTGGCTCTATGCATCTCTTCCATCCACCTGTTCTTCAGTTATATCCTTTTATAAGAGACCATTGATCTAACAAGCAAATGATTCTCTGAGTTCTATGAGCCACTCTAGAAAATTAATTAAACCTAAGGAGAGGGTCATGGGAATCTCTGATTTACAGCCATTTGGTCAGAAGCACCTGTGACTATCTGGACTTGAGGTCGGCATCTGAATGGAGAGGCAGTTTGGTGGGACTGAGCCCTTAACTGTGGAATCTAGTGCTATCTCTGGGCAGATAGTATTAGAATTGGGTTGAATTATAGGGCATTCTGCTGGTGTCCAGGTCATTTCTTGCATGCTGGTATGGGAGGAACCCTCTCCCACACATTGTGAATTGAGTGCAGAACCCCAGGTAGAGGATAACCCAACCTTCTCCAAATAACTGGACCCAGAAACAGGACATCTAGATTGCTGATATTTCCAGTTGTCCATCTTATATTATGGTCTTCAACACTATGGGCAGTTGTATCCTTTCATGGAATAGTGAAAAACAAACTAATTTATATTGTTCTACAGCCAGGATTTACATATTTAAAGACAAAATGCTGAAAGTTCTTTGTTTCCTCTGTCAAGAAAAAATAAAATGATTCAGGGCACTTGTTTTTCTTTTGTGGGTTAAGGAGGTAGAGAAAGCATTATCTAGATTAAAAGCTACATAGAGGGTACCATGGGCTGCACTGTAAAAGGATCATATTTGGAATCGTAGTTATAAATGGAGGGAGTCAACTTAAATTCATAGAGAATAATTACCTCATATTTTGAAGAGTCATTCATTTTCTGCACTGGCAAAACTAAAGAGCAAAATTACAATTATATAAGAATCCCTGTCGCCAAGGTTTTTATATTGGTATGGCAATAATGGGCTCATTCAATCAGCCTGGGCTGCCAAAACTCTGCATTTTCCGAAGATCTTTGGGACTGGCCTTTGTCGCTTGAGTGATAACCTGTGAAACCTTGGAATAGCCCACCTGACAAGAGCATCTTTCTATCCTGGGGCCCACACCAAAAGGTTTATGCTAATGATGTGACTACGGTGAATGCCTGTTTTTGTACCCTCTGGGCTAGGCTGTATCAGTCTGAAATTTGGGGTGGGACAGTTGGAGACTAAGAAATTAAGGACAATTATGTGGGCTCTGCATGCCTATGTACTGACCTCCAATAAACTTTTCTGGTTGGAGATACTTCAAATGAGTCATCAGACAACAATGCTGGGAAAATTGAGTTCTGTCTGTGTGATTCCAACATGAAAGGACAAGTGGAAGCTCATGCCTGGTTTCTTCACCCTATACACCTTTTTCCTTTGTCAATTTCAATCTATTTATGTAGCTGTAATAAACCATAAGGATAGAAATTATTCTGAGTTATGTGAGTTCTTCTAGTGAATCATTGAACCTGATGGTGTTACTGAGCCCTAAGGGAGCAGTGACTTGCAAGTGAGTCCTTTTGCCTAGAGCTGCTCATGCCAATAGAATGAGACCAGGTTTGGAATAGGAGAGTAGAAATTTTACTTGTTGATCAATGAATGGAGGAGGCAGAGCTCATGCTCTAAAACATCTTCTCCCTGAAGGGAAGGTGAGCAGGGTTCTTATGCTATATGAAGGGGCAGAGGTCTCCAAGTCGTTGCTCAGGGCAGAGGCATTTGGGGCTCACACAGATATTCCCTTCTTGCACATGGCACTGCTTGCACACGTTTCCTTTTGTGCATGGCACCATTTCACCATCTTGGACATTTCTGGTTTGGAGCAGTTCTGTGATTTGGCCAGCTGGCATTGTTCTGCCTTGGTTCCTATAAGCAAGCACAGCTTAAAAACAAAGCATTAAACACGGAAATTTTTGTAGGGACTTCTCCAGGTGACAATAGTGGTCTTATGTACCTCTGGCACAAGTAGTAAATTCAAAAAATTTTGTCAAGCTTTTTTCTTTTTATAAAAATTAATATTTCAAATTTCTTTATTTTTGTGTTATGTAGAATACAAACTTTAATTTATTCTAAAAATATAAAATGAATATGTAAATCAGGAAAAAAATAAATGAATACATACAAATTCACTTCCAGAATTAAATTAAAAAACAAAGAACCTTGAGTATTTCCAAAACTGGAAGTTCTTTGTGATCACTCCCATTACCCTGCCTCCTTGACAGTGAAAACCATTCTTCTGTATTTTTTATTATTCCTTTCAATTTTAAAAATAAATTTATCCATTTCCCTAAAACTATGTCTTTAATGAATCTATTTTTAATTTTTGAATATTATAAATATGATGTCAAGCTGTTTGTCCTCTGTATTGTTTGTGCTTCTCTTCAATACTGTTTCTAACATTCTACCATGTTTATACTTGTCCCTGCCTTCTTTAACTTCACAATTGTGTAGTATTCTTTTTCTTTAATGTGTCAAAATTAAATTGTCCCTTAACTTCTATTATGACAAATGCTGATGGTTTACATGTCAAATGGGACACAGGAACAAGGGTTTGTCTAGGTGCATGCCCAGATGTGGCGTTGATTGAATATAGGGTATATATATTGTAGAGGGTCAGAATTGGCCACCCCAAATGTGTCTCTTCAGCTTGATTATTTTTAATAACAAAAGACTTTGAAAGAAACTTTTACTTTCCCCCTAACTGCCTAAAAGAATTTAAGACAGAAGGCCTGTCCTAGGACAGGCCATCACCATAGATAACTCTGAGTACAGGCAGACTGTAAGGGTCCCTGGTAAGCCCATTCTTATCAAAGTTCTGTCTACCAAACATTTGCTTTTCCATTTCCATGTGAATTGCCTTCCTCCCCTTTGAAGCCCCAAACCACTAATCCCAACATCCTCCTCTGTCTTTATCTGAAGATGGTATTTAAAGTGACAACCTCAGCCATTCTGGTGAGTTATTCTGTTTTTCTGGGTTTCTCCCATGTATACATGTTACAAAACTTTGCTTCATTTTCTCCTGTTAGTCTGTCTCATGTCAATTTAATTCTGTGATCTTCAAGTCATCTAAGATGTGGCATAGCTGACCTTATGGCCTGTCGCAAACAGGTCATTCCACTTGACCATCCAATGCTTTTATTGGTTTACATAGGTGACCTTTGCCAGATGAATGTTCATGAAGGCTTTGGTGTTGTATGTAGTACCTGTGAGCCCTGCTCTCACTCCACAGATCCACAGTGGTTACCTGGCCCTGGAGGCTCTGCAGCAGAAGGATCAGGCTGTTCTAAGAAATGGTTCACTCTTTCACTGAGTGGCTTGTCTACATTTTTATGCACCAGCTGGCTACACATTGGCTGGATTCTTTCTGTTCTCCCTGTCCTGTGTATTTAGTGGAATCACATATAGGACCAAGATATTTCACAAGTAAATATTAATATTATACTTTCAGTTAAATGTTTTAATTTCCAGTAAAACTTAGGAATACGAACATGTTGTAAACAATGTTTAGGAGATGAAATCCATTTATTCTGAAATTTGGGTTTTTAGATATAACATATTTTAAGCTATATTCCCTGATCTCTAATTCAGCTCTCCTACATCTAATTAATGTCATTTACAAAGTCTACAAATATTTCCAACTTTGATGGAAATGATATTGAAATTTGACTTGAACATCACAGCTTCTATCAGGTGCAACTTAAGCAGCAAGGGTAAGGGAAGGGCTGTTGGAATTTCCCTCCAAAAACTCTAAATGTGACTGTTTCCTTAGCAAGCCCTGGCCCCAACTCAATTTCCTCCAGAGCTCTACAAAGCCAACTCCCTGGGTACCTCCATGTTAATAATACTTAGCTTTAAAATTAAGATTAATTTTAATTGATTTTTATTGGCAAATGATAGAAGATTTCTATATGCAGGAAGTGCATGAGCCTATGGTAAATTATGTGTGTTGGATTAATCCACTGAACATGAATCTATCTGCTTTGGAACAATACACTGATGAAACTCTTTGCAGTAACTAAATATGTGTGCATGCTGCTTTTAGTGTATGCGTCAATCTGGAAGAGAGAAAGTGAGAGAAGAATTGGAGATTTTTAAGGAGAAGGGAAGGGAATAGGAGAGCTGTTGGAATAGGTGCATTTTAATCAGATAGCAGTTTTCATGATTGCACAATTTTCACAAACTCTCACTTATTCTTTAAGAAATGTGTGTGTATGGGAGGGATAAGGGAAATAAAATGTGGGGGGTTTACAGTTGCAATTAAAATTTTGATGTTGCTTACATTTTAATTCATTAATATATCCTTATGTAAATTTTGATTATTTCTTTAACCCATCATTACCTGTAAAAACTATTTTTAAATTATCATATTTTATTTATTGTTCAAGGAATTTATGTGAAAAATGTTCCAAATATATTTTTTCTTTAACTCAAATGAAATTTAAATTGTAAAACATTGAGACTTCTAATTATTTTATTGAGTGTGATTTTATCATTCTCTTCTTTCTTTAGAATCTGACAATATTTATTAAACACTCTTCTATGAGTGTAATAGTATTTTTGCCTCTTTGCTTTCATATCTATATTGATTTGTGTTTTTCTAAATTTCCCAGTCTTTTATTTCACTTGAATATTTAGTGTTATTCTGTTCCTCAAATATATCAATCAATGTTTTGTTTTATTCAATGGTTTCTGAATAATTTATTTACTAAAATTAATGCAGGAAGTTAGAAATGTAGGCTCTAGGCTGGGCTTTGGTCAATATTTTCATCAATGATTAGATGAAGCCAAATAGAAAATGACTTACAAAACTTGTTAATATCACAAAGTTGGAAAATAAGCAAACAAGTTGAAAGAAGTGAAAGAATCAATATTCAAAAATCACAGGGATCCAAATAAATAACCAAAACAAGAAAAAGATGATGTATTAATAGATGGAGTCTGGCATTTAGGCAGAAAAAAATTCATACAAATAATTTGATATTAATATGTAAAATAATTTGGGGTTTAATTTGTTAATCTAAACATGGACAATGCAATTTTCATGAATCTATTAAACACAGGAATTCATGCATTTTGTAAACAATAACTAGATAAACACTAGTGCCAAGATTAAGTGATAATCCCATTTAACTCAAACTGCTCATATAAAATCAAACATAGTGTGTTAATTCACAGTCAGTACATTTCAAAGGACAGAAACAAAGAATATTATATCAGGAAGATAATACCCAAATGGTTGGGTGTATGGGAAAGAAAAATCAAATACCAAGTAGTTGAATTGATGTGAAAATACGTTTTCTGTAGAAGAGGAATGTTTGAAGAAATTTATTGAAAACATATAGCTTTAGTAAAATATATTTCTTTATTGAAACAATTTTGAAACAAATATCTTTACTAAAAACATATAGATTGCATGTCAAATAGGATGTGTGGCATCAGAAAGTAAAAATGTGGTCATTCATTGCTAAACTTAGATATAATTTACTCCTTTATTCAGAAATTGACATGTTCTATTTTTAAGCTTCTCTTTACATTTTGTGATTATAATCTCCCTGTGAAAATGTTACATATAGCCAGGTACAATCCCTAAGTCTCAAAAGAGTCTTTTATGGTATTTCAGTCACTTAACAGAAATCATTACCCCTAGATTTGTTACCCAAAAAGGAGATGGTGAACATTAACCAAGGAATTTTGAGGTTTTGCAAACAGGAGTTCAACCTGATGAAGATCTACGTCAAAAAATCAGAGTTTCTGAATTGGGATCCAAACCTTCAACCTCCTGAAATTGTCTGATCATTTTAACCTTGTGTTGTATGACAAATAAAATTTATTAGCTCGGTTTGTGTTGAAGGTATGTTAGATTCTTTAATATACTAGTAAGAGAAACAGAAAGATAAAAAAAGGTACAGACTTGTAGAAGATATGGAAATATGTTTATTTAACTGGAAAACAGAATAAACAGCATAAAAATATGAAATGAAGGTTGAGGTTTCATTTTAAAAATCTTA